>NC_057804.1:288397653-288434788 GCF_018294505.1 Triticum aestivum | reverse complement strand
GGTGAGCACTTTGCACAAAGAGCAGAGAATGTAGTACAACATGGCAGAGATCACATGGGCAATTTTACCCAGGTTCAGGCCGCTACGAGGTGTAAAACGCTACTCCTGCTTTGGTGGATGGATTGATGGGAGGACCATGGTGGACACGCAACGCTCTAGCCCGGCAGGGTTACCTCAGGGCGAGAGCAGCTACGCCCGTATGAGTATACAAGGGTCCGAATCCTTTCCATGGTTGACATGGGCATCCATTTATAGGTCAAGGAGTCACCACAATGGCAAATCAGTCATTGTGTACTGATTAGATAGCAAACAATGCTATCATACCTAACTCTGCAAACAAGGCAGAGCAGATTAAATGCGCCGCTTAGTGTCACATCATGGCATACCCTGCAAGCCTTGCCGGGCAGTTCAGCTAGCTTCTCTCCAGCATGCATGACACGTCTCTGGACGGGTGTCATTTGGAGGTGATTCCCATAGGAAGTGGCTACCATGTGGCATAAAACAGCCACCTAGTCACTTGGGGGCTCTGACACCGCACCGATCGGTGACTTGCGTCATTGCGAGGTGGAGCGGTGGAGCCTTGGAGGGGTAGTTTGCCTTCGTGGGGCCCGGCAGGCCTGCTGGGGCGGTCTTGAGGCTCGTCCTCGGTGTAACCTTGACCTTGCCAAGCTCGCCTGCTCGGCAAGGGAGGTTTTCCCTTGGTGGTATCTTGCTTCCTTTTGCTTGACTTGGTCTTCTTGATTCGCTCTCTGACTCCTCAAAGAGCTGATCTATTTTGCTTTGTCTGGTCTTGGATGTTCTAGTCTTGCTCTTAGGCTCGTGCATAGTCTGGGCAACAGACCCAGGGTGTGTTGCACCGACGTCTTTATATTGTGGAAACCCGCCAGCCAACTCTGTGAGGTCCAACTCCGAGGCATAAGCATTGGCCCGGCTTAGTGCAGTCAATTCTCTGATCCGGGCGGCTGACCTTCTCAATTTTTTAATCTGTTTTGGGATGGTCGAGAGGCGCCTCAATTCATCTTTTATGAATTGCACCGGCTCTCTTTCACCACTCACAGACTTGATAACATAGAGGCTGCCAACATAAAGTTGTTCTGCAAGGGAATACACGGCCTTCAGCTTAAAGAGTACAAGAAAGACCCGACTCATCTCATGAAGATAAGCCCACCCTTCAGGGCTAAATGGCATTTCTTTTCCTAAGCGTATATTTTAAGAACCGGCTTATCATTCGCATGATAACCCAGCCCTTGGGGGCTACATTGCAAGAATTGTAGATTTATATCTAAGTCTTAAACATACTCAAGTTTTCCTATGATCAAGACTTGGGGGCTACATAAGGATATATATACAATACTGGAAAGATGACTGTACCTCATATTTTATTTTCATCATACTGACGAACCTGGCTTCCAGATCCCGGCTCGTAGAGAGGCGGCTCAGATAGCCTGCATGTAATATTCCTCTGCACTAAACTCCTCATAGCTAGGCAGTTCAAGTTTGGTTTTCCGCTTTTCTGAGAAGGGCGCATCAATTTTGGTTGTGGTTTTGGTTAGCATATTGGAGACCTTTGGAGGTTTATAATCCTCACCCGTACTGATAACTTCATCATTGTCCTTTTGAAGAGGAACATCTTGAGCTGCCTTGGTGGGACTCAGGACTGGAGGAGGACTTGGTGGGTTAAGGTTGTCCGCAGGGTTGGCTTCGGTATTGTCGGTGCAACAAACCTTCGCGTGTGTTGCCCGAACTGTACATAGGCATGGCAGCAAGGAAGCAAACAACACCAAGAAACCAAGTCAAGCCCAAGTTAGAGATAAATAACTCTTCAAGAAAGAAAAGGGCGGATCAAGAAGACCAAGACAAGCCAAAGGAATAAGATGTCACTAAGAAGATACCTCCCTTACCTGGCAGGCGAGCCCGGTCGGGTCGAGGCCTCACCAAGAACAAGCCTCATGATCTCCCCGGTAGGCTTGCTGGGGCCGCCTACAACAAATCTCCCTGCCAAGACTCCACCGCTCCACCGCACAGTGTCGCAAGTCACTTATCATCTGTTATCGAGCCCGCAAGTGATCAAGTGGCTGTCTTCTGGCACGTGGCAGCCAATTATAAGTGATATTCCCCCTATAGTACACCCGTCAAGAGACGTGTCATCCAGATAGGAAGAAGGTGATTAAGCGGCACGATAGGCTTGCCGGGCTACTTCCTCAGCATGACACCTAGCAGTGTATTTAATGCACTTTGTCCTAACTGCCAGAGTTAGGTATGATAGCACTATTAGCTATGTAATCAACAGATAATGACTTTATGCCACCATGGTAACCCCTTAGCCTATAAAAGGAGGGCCACGACGACCTAAAATTGGATTCGGACCCTTGTACACTCTTATGCGCATAGCTGCTCTCCCCAAGGTGACCTTGACGTGCTTGAGCGCTACATGTTCGTTGTGGTCCTCCCTTGAATCCACCAAAGCAGGAGTAGGGTTTTACGCTTCTCAGCGGCCCGAACCTGGGTAAAAACCACCAGCGTCACCATTGTCGTGTTGCACCATGACCTCCGCTCTTTGTGCAATGTGCCCTTCCCCCTTGATGAACCACAAGGGGCTGATGGCTCCATAGGTGTTCATGTTCCACCATGACATCTTTGGTGCGCCAGGTAGGGGGAAGCGCTTGTGCAAACTTGAGGTCGTGAACAACTCGTCAATCTTCATCATCATCCTCTTCATCATCGGCTGCATCGTCCATGGCACCCAAAAAAGAGTCCGACACAATGGCCCACCATTCCACCTCGAGGGCCCCCTCGCATGCAGCCACCAATACTGTTGGTGCTGCTGTGGCATTGGGGGACACTCGTGCCATAGGAGACACGACCAGCATAGGTGGCGTTGTCGTCGTTCCCCCGGCGGCCGAAGGAGGAGCAGCAAATGCCGGCGAAGCTGGTGCTAGAGAAGATGAATGCCGACCTGAGGCTGGGCAACCTGAGGGCGGCGAAGCTGACCGGGGCCTCGCTTCAGAGGGAGTTCCTGCCGCACCGGGTGGCCCCTCTTCAGGCGCACTCGTGCCCGCTGAGGAGGCTCGCGGATGCGTACGTCGTCCTCTGCCTGAGCTTGGACGCCCTGAATGACGAGGATCTGACCGCGGCCCTCCACTTCTTGGTCGGAGAGGACATGGCAGGCCCGGTAGATGCTCCGGTCCCTTTGTTCCTTCGTGATGACTGGAAACTCGTGGTGGACACCATGCCCACCTTCGACGGGGTCGGTCTGGTGCCAGCGGAGGATCCTGAGGGCCAGGCGGCGACGGCGATGGTGAACTTGTCCTCTGGTGACAACGAGGACGAGGAGCGTGACTCGGAGGCGACCTTGGAGGGGACGGGGGATACTTCCCCCTGGCGCAGGTCCAGCGCCCTCCGCTCCATGCCGGACGACGACGAGGCCGGCGCCAGGCGAGGAGAGAAGACGTTCCCCTAGTCCCGAGGAAGGACACGTCCGGGCTGATCTCTCGAGGGTCTACCCCAGTCCTCGCATCGGCCGAAGTCAGCTCTAGACCTTCAGGTGCGCCTTCCTCCGTGGCTGGGCTTCCCGAGGCTGAGCCCACAAAAGGCTATCGGGCTTCAAGCTTGGCTGGAGTCCGTGGGATCCCGCAGCAGTCAACTAGTAAGTACTCGAACTTTGCCTTGCTCCTGTCTTTTCGCCGTCGAGGCCTGACATCTTCCATTGGGTAGGCTGCTACCTATGGCGAAGAGGCTGCAGGGAGACGCGGTGACCCTGCCTGGAACGGGCTTGTCAGCCATGGCCGCGTCTTCACTCGCGGGGAAGGGAGGCAACGGGGCCCGAATGTCCCCGGCCCAATCGTCCTCGCGAGGCCAGCAAGGACGCTCCAGCGAGGAGTCAGCCCCCATGGCCCCACTGACTCTGGAGGCGCCTATGCTTGATGCTGTCACTGAAGTTGCCAGGGCACAGGAGGTCCCTGCCTCCCAAGCCGTGATCACGCTGCCGTCTTCTCCTCCTACTCCGCTGGCTCCCGTCTCCTCTGCTTCTTCTGTCGCCTTGGACCATGCCGCCGACAAGCTGAGTCGGCTGCGGGAGGATCTCCGGAACGCGGACCCCCGCCTGGTGGCCGGGTGCCTGGAGTTGGTCTCCAGATGGGTTCGCTCTGATGCCTCCGTCCGAGCGGCGCTGAGCCAGGCTGTGACGGCTTCCGTGGAGGGGAAGCAAGCCACCTCCCAATCCATGGCCGCTCGCGACCCGGTGTTGAAGGATGCTTCAACCATCAAGGGCCACTGCGAGACGCTGGAGGGCGAGCTGCAAGGGCTACATGATGAGCTTGCCAAGGAGGTTCACGACCGCCCGGTGAAGGAGGAGGATATGAAGGCTCGAGAGGCTGCTGTCAAGGACCGCAACGCCGAACTCTCAGTTGACCGCGACCGGCTGAAGACGCTGGAGCAGGCGCTGAAGTTGGAGAGGGTCAAACTGGATGCCGAGGCGAAGGTCTTGGCTAAGAACCACGCGACCTTCGCGCGCTATGAGGAGAGGGCCCGTATAGCGCTGAAAACGCTTTTTGACGGGGGCCTGAAGAAACCGCTGGCCAGAGCCAAGGAAGGCCCCACTAAGTTGGTTGCCTTCCTCGTCGAGGCGCTTGAAGAAGTCGTGATTGGCACCAGCCCCATGGCTGAAGTCGAGGCTCGCGTCCTTTCCTCTGCAGCGCTGATGCGGATCATCAGCCACGTCTACCTCCGCGACCCCGATGCCAACCTTGACGACCTGCTGGAGCCCGTGGACGGCAAGCGCTCCACCGCTGCTGCCGAAGCCCTCAAGGGTCGAGCAGAGGCCTTGCTGTCGAAGTTCCGCACCTTCAACACTGCGCCCAACCGAGGCGCTGCCGGCTCCGCAGCTCCAGTGGGTGGGGCTGACAAGCGCGACTCCACCACGAGCGGTGGCGTGGCCCAGGGGTGATCTTCTCGCGGCCTTTTTCCTGCTTTTATTCCTGCAACATGCACCATGCCTCGTGGAGGCGTTTAAATTTGTGTCTGGTATTGTGAGAACAATCTATGGTCTGTAATATTTGCTTCTGGATTTGCTAGATTTTGCGATTTCCTTCCTATTTGCTTGTGTTCTACGTCGGCAGGGCCCGGCCCGCGCATACCTCAGCCGCCGTTAGCCCCGACCGGATCACCAGGACAGGACTAAGGAGTGAGGGGCTATGTGACCAGTTAGGCTCCTGAGTCGGGATTCTCAGGAGTCCCCCTTGACGCACAAACATCAAATAGGGAGGGGGTGGAAGAGAGGATTTGTCGTTCTACGTCAGCAGTGCCCGGCCCCGCGCATACCTCAACCGCCGTTAGCCTTTCGGAACTAAGGGTTGAGGGCCTACGTGACTAGTTAGGCTCCTGAGTCGCGATGCTCAGGAGTCCCCCTTGACGCTCAAATGGGTCTTCATACCTTGGCTCCGCTCGGGGAGGGGCGTGCGACGACCAGGTCCGAAGGACCTGGCTGGGTGGCATGTGCTCATGCGTGGCTCGGGCACAGTCCCCGTGCCCAGCTCCCTTGCACGGCACTCCCGAGGGGAGGCTTTGCGATGAGGCCAGACACTGAGCTTTGGGCTCCCTGAGGTTGATACAGCCGTGGGCTGCCCTCAGTTGTTTATCACCAGTGCGGAGCATAGCGCTTCCTTATGTGTACGGGCGTAGCCGCTCCTCGCAGTGTCGTCAGCCAGCATGGAGCATGGTGCTTCCACTGGTACGTGGGAGGGGGGCTCCCCTCCGGGAGGAGCTCCCGGGGCATGTACAGCCCGGCCCTGACACGTGGCCGGCACGGTAGGGCTATGAGAGGTGTATCTGGGCAACCGTGAGCCAGCGCGGGGCTCACGGGGCCCAACCTCGAGGCGGGTTGCGCCTGGCTCTGGGCCTTTGTCGGTGGTACGTTCCTGCAAGGTGGTTAAAATGCAAATGCTCTACGTCCTCAGGTCCCGTCCCTCGAGCAAGCTCAGCCGCCGCTGGTATGCCAGGTCGTGATGCTATGGACAAGGCCAGGGGGTGAGGGCTGGAGAGCTAGTAAGAGCTCCTGAGTCGCGATGCTCAGGCGCCCCCCTTTTAACGTGCAAGCACTTTGCTTGAGAGAGGAGAGGCCCGTGGTAGGCAGCGGATGATAATCATAAGCAGGTTAAGCATGAAGAAGCAAATCAACTTAGATAGATGCAGAGGAAGGCACACGCCGCTGGGTCAGGCCCAACCGACTTGGGGATGATGCAGCCCAAGGGGCGCCCCCAACAAGGTAAGCTGAAGACAAAAGCAAAATGGATACATGCCGAGGGGACAGACCCACGCAACCTAGGAATGATGCAGCCCTGAGGGCGCTCCTAGCTGAAACGAAACTTGAAAGAAGTCACCTGATACCATTGCAGAGCGAGTGTCGGAGAAGCTGACGGTGCAAGGTGAAGAAGCCAATCCTCACGAGCCCTAGGAGCTTCGAGCCTCGGGAGGCTCGTGAGGTCCGGGTGGCTCGGCGAGGTCCACCTCCATTTCCTCCAGGAGCGCATGATGCTTGGCCACCTGAGCTTCCAGAATGCTCCTCATTAGGTGCTGGTGGGCAGCAGCTGCGTTCGGTAGGCCATAGGGCATGCGAACATAGCTGTGCGGTGGACCCTCGCAACGCCATATGCGCGAAGGCCAGAAGCATTCCTAAGACGCGACTCGATTGAGCCCTGGGTAGTCGATGCAGACGCGCTGCATGCCATCCTCGCCTGGATGGGGAGCTACGTTGGGCGGCGGCGGTTGCCGCACATGACTCTCGATTCCTGTAACTCCTGGGCAACCTCGGTGATGAACTCCTGAGGGTTGGGCCCACCTTGCCTTATGACTTCCTGAGGGAAACGCGCCATGAAGCACGCCTCCAAGTGGTGCTCGAGCGCCTCCCTCGTGATCTTGGCGAAGTCAGTGGCTTCCCAAGAGAGAGCCGCCGAGCCTTGCCCGAGGAGGGCACCGAGCGCGCCTCCCTATGCGATGGAGGGTAGCGCCCCTTCGATGGGCGCGTGTCCGGATGTGGCGCCTCCGGAGGTGCCTGCCTCCTGAAGCCTTGAGCCAGGTGACGTCTTCTTCTTCTTGGTGGTTACTTCAGGAAGGTTTCCACTCTCGATGTCTGGGTCCTCGATTGACGCGGCTTAGAAGGTGCACTCGAGGGAGCACACCACATCCTTCACTTCACAGGGGACCGTGATGACCCCGCCACTTCCAGGCATCTTGAGGACGTTGTAGCCGTGGTGAGTCACTGCCATGAACTTGGCCAGGGCTGGAAACCTGAGGATGGCATTGTATGGCAGGCGAATGTGGGCGACGTCAAAGTCAATGAGCTCGGTACGGTAGTTCTTGCGTTGTCAAAAGGTGACAGGGAGGCAGACCTGCCCTACCGGGACAGTGGAACCATTAGTGACTCCTGAGAAAGGCTTGGTTGGTCGACGGATAGGACATTGAGCCCTGGTCCACCGTTGATGAGGGTCCTGGTAACTTGCACATTGCTGATGACGGGGAAGCGGAGCATCGGGAGGACACCGGCCGTTGCCGCGCACTTGAGCTGATCCGCTGAGCTAAACGTGACGGTGCACGCAGACCACCTAAGAGGGTGCATGGCCTCAAGCTTGGGAAGGAATGCATTCACCTCACGACCAAAGTGCTTGAAGATGCGCTGGGAGGCTGGGGCCTGAGTGCCGCCAAAGATGCAAGCAATTGCACGCGGCTCCTGGAAGCCCCCAGCCCCCTCGTCCTGATGATGGTCTTCATTCCTTCTTGGTGGTGGTGGCAGAGGAGGAAGTCCTGCATTGCCTTGTGGGCGATCCTCATGAGGTTGATCCCTCCAAGCCCCCTCGCGAGGCTGGTCCTTCCAGCGGTCCTCACGAGGCCGGTCACGCCACCCATGGCGAGGGCCACAGTTGTCCCATCATCCTCCACCTCTCGCTCCGCCTCGGCCGTAGCCCCGATCATTGCGCTCGGGGCGTCGACCGACACAGCCTTCTCGCACGGCCCTGAGCTCTTGGCATTCGTTGGTGTTGTCGGTATGGAGATCGTGGTACACACAGTACCGGCTGCCCTTGGACGACTCTGGCTAGTCCCTGCCGCGCTTCATGTCTGGCTCTGCTGCGAGCACAACTTCTCCCTTGCGCTTCACATCCTTGGCCTTGGCTTTCTTCTCTTCTGGGTCTGCTGCCGGGAGCTCGAGAAGGGAGAGGCATCCCTCCTCAGCCCTTGCGCACTTGGTCGCCAGGTTGAACAGCTCCAGAGACGTACAAAGATCTTCGTGGATCGCCAGCTCCTCCTTCATGTTGACGTCGCGGACACCATCAGAGAATGCTGAGATGATGGCCTCCTCGGTCGCCCTAGGAATCTTGAGGCGAGCGTTGTTGGAGTGCTGGGTGTACTTCTACAAGGTTTCTCCGGGTTGCTGCTTGATGCGACGCAGGTCACCCATGACCAGCGGACGGTCGCGAGTGCCCTGGAAGTTGGCGATGAAGCGAGTGCGCATCTCGTCCCAGGAGGAGATAGTGCCAGGAGGCAGGTTCAGGAGCAAGGTGCGGGCGCCATCCTTGAGTGCCATAGGAAACTAGCTTGCCATGACCTTTTCATCCCCGTTGGCGTCTTCGATGCCTAGCTCGTAGACCTGTAGGAACTCCGTGGGGTCAGCAGTGCCGTCGTAGCGAGGAGGCAGGTCAGGTTTGAACTCGCCTGGCCAGGTGACACTACGTAGCTTAGTGGTGAAGGCACGGCAGCTTGCGGTGGTCACCGGAGCTCTCTGCTGATGCGGGGCTTGCTCCTGGGGTTCCCGCGCGCCGCTTCCTGGAGCAGCGCGGGGTCTTGACATACAGGCGCAGGGATGCGGTCGTGGCGCACCGGTGCCGGGAGCACTCGAGCACCTTCTTGGGGACGAGGGATTTCTTGGCAGCCCCTTTCTTGTCACGCGGGCGCCGGACGCGGTGGTTCTCGTCCTGGGGCTGCGCACCTTGGAGCCAGGGCGCCTTCTTGGGGAGGAGGTGGCGAAGGCACCTCTTGATCTGCGCCTCCTGCGTAGGACGGAGGGCGAGTCAGCGAGAGGGACAGCGCAGGGGAGCCCCTTGCGGCGCTGACGAGCTCGGTGATGAGAGCGAGCCACTCCTCATAGAGGTCGTCGACAGGACGGTAGTGCAGGAGATCACGCGCCAGGAACAACGCGGTGTGCGCGTCCGTGGCGGCGCGACGGGCGTGGGATGAGGAACTAGCTGGAGTTAACGATGGGGTGGCAGTGCGGCCTTCCCGCCGCACCGAAAGATGCAGCAACGAGGTCTGCTGCTTGGTCCCCGTCGGGCCGGTGGCAGCATTGGTGGCAGGCGACGGGAGCCGTCTGGGCGACGCGGGCGGTGAGAGCTTCCCGACGCTCAGCTCGAGCCCGGCGAGCGTCTGCCATGCACACGGCGGAAGATCGACGCGAAACGACGGAAGAAAGATTCCGGTGCACCCCTACCTGGCGTGCCAAATGTCGGATGTTGGGTTCCGGTAGACGCTTAAGGTTCGAACTCTGGGGTGCGTGCGAAGATCTTCCCCCTTCCCACTCACGTCCGATCGCCTCGCGAGACTCAAAGCTAAAACGATGAACAACATGAGGGACACAAGATTTATACTGGTTCGGGCCACCATCGTGGTGTAATACCCTACTCCAGTGTGTGGTGTGGTGGATTCCCTCAGGGGCTGATGATGAATAGTACAAAGGATGAACAGCCTCGCGAGAGGTGTTCTTGAGCTGGTGTGATGAACTGCTTGGGTTAGTTCGATCGCCTCTCGGTCTGATAAGCACTCGATGAGTTTCCTCCCCCACCTCTGTGGTGGCTAGTCCTATTTATAGAGGCCTTGGTCCTCTTCCCCAATATTGAGCGGGAACGGCGCCAACAACGGCCATTTTGAAGGGGAACATCTAGTACAAGTTATCCTGACTAAAGTTGGTCTTCGGCTGCCAAAGGCAATGGTGATGATGCCGTCTTGGGCTCCACGGTGACCTCCATCTTGCCGCTTTGCTGGTATTGGTCTCGTTGCACTGAAATGGCAACCTTTGCCTCATGCCTCGGTACTCCACGCCTATGCTTGCCCCCTTTGCACCAAAGAGGAAACAAGGACACTGCGCAGGCCGGCGCCCGCCTGGCACCCGCCTGGTCTCGATCGTCATGGCTTGCGTCACGAGCACCTCGCAAGGAACCCTGCCTTGATCTCTCCGCCTCCTCGCGAGGCTGCCTGGCGAGGCCGTCCCTAAGGAAGTCCTGTGTCATCCACCCCGCGAGGATTGGCCCCTCACGAGGGTCTTGAGTCTTGCGCTGATGAAGATGGGCCGTACTGGGCCACCACTTGAGCCACGCCGCAGGCCGCAGGCAGGGAAGTCTGGGGACCCCCGTTCCTAGAACACCGACAGTGCCGTATCCTGGAAGGGTGTTGCACGATGATCATCTATCAGAAGGGGAGAACCCAGGTGAAAGACTTCGTGCGAAGAGTTGGTTAGTCTAAATGAATCATGAAAATGGAATATGCTATTGTATTAATAGGGTCGAGCCAAACTAAGGGCTTCTTTTTTTGCGAGCAGCGCCTGGGACCACTTATGGGGGTGTCCCTAGCTCAGGTTTATCTGGGCTGTTATATCTGGTGGGGCGCCAGACTCCTCTAACTGTGTCCGTGGTCTTGACCACCGTTTACTCTTGTAGGAGGGGCCGCTCAGTGTTCGGCTGCTAGACCTGCCGCATATTCTTCTGCGCGTAAGGATTGCTCTGTATTTTCGCTAACTGTGATGATGCCACACGGACCGGACATCTTCAGTTTAAGGTAGGCGTAGTGCGATACTGCATTAAAACTAGCAAAGGCCATTCTTCCGAGTAGTGCGTGATAGCCGCGTCGGAATGGAGCGATGTCGAAGATTAGTTCTTCGCTTCTGAAGTTGTCGGGAGGACCAAATACAACCTCTAGTACTAGAGAGCCCATACAGCGGGCCTCGATGCCTGGTATCACTCCTTTAAAGGTAGTGTTGCTTTGGCTGATTCTTGACGGGTCTATCCCCATTTTGCGGACAGTGTCCTAATATATTAGGTTTAGACTAGTGCCGCCGTCCATAAGGACTCAGGTGAGATGGTACCCATCAATTATTGGGTCGAGCACCAAGGCAGCCGATCCTCCGTGCCGGATGCTAGTCGGATGATCCTCCGTGCCGGATGCTAGTCGGATGATCCCTGCAATCAAAAGTGATCGGGCATGTCGACCATGGATTGAATTTGGGGGCGACGGGCTCCATAGCGTATACATCTCGGAGTGCGCGTTTGCGCCAACTCTTTGGAATGTGAGTTGCGTAGATCATATTCACTGTTTTGACTTCTGGTGGGAATGTTTTTTGTCCCCCAGTGTTCGGCTGGTGAGGCTCATCCTCGTCTTCACTTGGCATCTCCATCCCCTTGTGTTTGGCATTTAGCTTGCCGGCCTGCTTGAAAACCCAGCACTCTCTGTGGGTGTGATTTGCAGGTTTTTTGGGTGTGCCATGAATCTGACATAATTTGTCTAGAATCCTATTTAGGCTGGATGGTCCATCTCTGCTACCTTTAAATGCCTTCTTCCGTTTACCGGGTCGAGAGCCCCTGAATCCAGCGTTGACCGTCGTGTTATCTGGGCTGTCTTCATTGTTTTGATGCTTCTTTTTATTGCGTCGCGGCTTCCCATTGCCATCCCTGACTTCAGATGTACCTGGGTCGCTGGTGCCGCTACCGGCCAGCCAACTGTCCTCGCCCACGCAAAAGCAGGTCATAAGGCTTGTTAAGGCTGCCATTGTCCTCGGCTTTTCCTGGCCAAGGTGTCTGGCGAGCCATTCGTCTCGGATACTGTGTTTGAAGGCCTCTAAGGCTTCGACATCCGGGCAGTCGATAATTTGATTCTTCTTGGTAAGAAATATGTCCCAAAGTTTTTGAGCTGACTCTCCGGGCTGTTGAATTATGGACTTAAGTCGTCTGCATCCGGAGGTCGGACATAGGTCCCTTGAAAATTGGCCCTAAAAGCATCCTCAAGTTCTTCCCAACTTCCTATTGAGTTTTCAGGAAGGCTTTTCAACCAGTGCCGAGCTAGTCCTTTCAGCTTGAGGGGTAGGTATTTAATGGTGTGGAGATGATTTCCGTGAGCCATGTGGATATGAAGGATAAAGTCCTCAATCCAGACCCCAGGGTCTGTCGTTCTGTCGTATGCCTCTATATTCACGGGTTTAAATCCTTCCGAAAATTCATGGTCCAGCACCTCATCGGTGCAGCACAGGGGGTGTGCGGCACCCCTGTATTTGGACGAGTCATGGCATGCTGTCGACGGTTGTTGTGTCCGGTGCTGAATCCTAGCTGGTATTCGATCAATGTGACCGTTTCGGTAGCTTTGATCATGTGCTGAAGCGCGCTTCCTAGATCCATAGATGGAACTGGCCATACAGGACTTTTTGTCCAGGAGCTCACGTAAATCGTGTGCTGACTTGTGTGCGGCATCATTAGCCGTCCTGTCACGGCCACGGGGTGGTCGGTCCGGCTGATCGGTCGTTTTCGGCTGAATGGGCTCTATGGCCTCATCGTCGAATTCGGGCAGCAGCTTGCGCTTTGGATAGCTCTTTGTGTGACAATCGCCGCCATATTTTTCTTCAGTGTCGAGCACTTTGTTCCACCTACGGTTGAGCGTATCCTGCGGGGCCTTAAGCCTTTGCTTCTGCTTCTTTAGGCTCCTCGCGGTGGAAATAATCCTTTTGTGGAGGTTCTCTTGTTCCAAGAGTTTTTCTGGGATGATGAGTGCATCATTGTCCGGACTGTTCTCCTCTCCGGAGCCAGGTTGGTGAATTTTACCCTCGGGATCGGCGTCATCTGACGTCGGCTCCGGACTATGTTCACCATCCCCTGGCTCATCCTGCTCCATCATTGGATCCATGGGGTCGTCGTTTCCTTTGGAGTCGACCGGGGTATTATTATTTCTTGTGCTGTTGTCTCTGTTTTTACTGTGGCGGAATTTAGAGCGGCGCCTACGGCGCCGCTTTGGCGGCTTATCGAGGGGATTATCCTTCGTTACGTCATCACCATCGCCTTCTCTTGGTGTCTCCACCATATATATATCATATGATGAGGTGGCAGTCCAGCGCCCAGTGGGCGGTGGTTCCTGTTCTTCTCCTACATCGTCATAAATACCGTCGACGTCTTCGAAGTCGAAATCAAGCGTGTCGGTTAGGTCATCGACAGTAGCTATGAAGTGGGTGGTGGGTGGGGAACGAATTTCATCGTCGTCCGCTTCCCACTCGAGCCAGACATAGTTCGACCAAGAGTCTCCTGACAAGGAAAGAGACATTAACGAATTTAGCACGTCACCCAAGGGCGAGTGCTGAAAACTATCCGCGGAGGTGAACTCCATGACCGCTGCCCAATCAGATTCGATAGGCACGGGCTTACGCGGTTCGGATCCTGTAGCCGAAGACGAGTCCGGGAGTCCGATGACACCACCTTCACAGGAGGTGGGATCAGTGCTCGGCTCCAATGCCGATGAGTGTGTGGTCTCCGTGGCGGGGTCCATCCACCTGTCTTCGGAAGGCATGATCTGCTCCGGGTTGATTCCCGGGGCCGCCACAGGTGCGATCTCCCGAACACTGTCTGATGGTAGATCTAAGTCATGCCCATCGCGACTGTACGGCGTACCTGACATGGGCTCGAATCCGTTGAAGATCAATTCTCTGCGGATATTAGTAGTATAGTTCAAGCTTCCAAACCTGATCTAATTGTCAGGGGTGTAGCTATTGATCTGCTCCAGGTGGCCAAGCGAGTTCGCCCGCAGTATGAAGCCGCCGAATACAAAGATCTGTCTGGGAAGGAAAACCTCCCCCTCGACTGCGTCATTGAAGATGATTGAAGGAGCCATCGATCTCTATTGCGACGACACAGTGGAAATCTCAATGAAAGCACCAATGTCGGTGTCAAAACCGGTGGATCTCGGGTAGGGGTCCCGAACTGTGTGTTAAGGCTAATGGTAACAGGAGGCAGGGGACACGATGTTTTACCCAGGTTCGGGCCCTCTCGACGGAGGTAATACCATACTTCCTGCTTGATTGATCTTGATGATATGTGTATTACAAGAGTTGATCTACCACGAGATCGTAGAGGCTAAACCCTAGAAGCTAGCCTATGATTATGATTGTTGTTGTCCTATAGACTAAACCCTCCGATTTATATAGACACCGGAGGGGGCTAGGGTTACACAGAGTCGGTTACAGAGAAGGAGATCTATATATCCGAATTGCCAAGCTTGCCTTCCACACAAAGGAGAGTCCCATCCGGACACGAGATGAAGTCTTCAATCTTGTATCTTCATAGTCCAACAGTCCGGCCAAAGTATATAGTCCGGCTGTCCGAGGACCCCTTAATCTAGGACTCCCTCAGGAACCACTTGGAGGCGTGCTTTGTGGCACGTTTCCCTTAGGAAGGCATGGGGCAAGGAGGGCCCAACCCTCAGGAATTCATCACCAAGGCCACTCAGGAGCTTCAAGAATCAAGAGTCATACGCGGTGATCGCCGCCTACCTGGTTAGCTCCCCATCTGGGCGAGGATGGTGAGCTGTGCATCTACATCGACTACCCAGGTCTCAGCCGAGTTGCGTCTCAGGAGTGCTTCTAGCCCTCGCACGTCGGACGCTGCGAGGGTCCGCCGCACAGCTATGTTTGCATGCCTTTCGGCCTGCCGAACACGGCTGCCACTCACTGGCGTCTTCTGCGGAGCATTCTGGCAGATCAGGAGGCCAGACACCATGCGGTCCTGGAGGAGATGGAGATGGTCCTCGAGGAGCCGCCCGGACCCCCAGAGCCTCCCGAGGCTCAGGGCTCCGGTGGCTCGTGAGGACCGGCCCCTTCACCGTGCATCGTCAGCTACTTCAACACCCGCTCTACAATGGTATCTGGTGACATCTTTCGAGTTCATTTCAGTCGGGAGCGCCCTCAGGGTTGCATTATTCCCAGGTCGCGTGGGTCTGTCCCTGCAGCATGTATCCCTTTTGCTTATGTCTTCAGTTTACTTTGCTGGGGGCGCCCCTCGGGCTGCATCATCCCCAAGCCGCTCGGGTCTGACCCAGTGGCATGTATCCTTCCTGCAGCCATCTAAGCCAATTTGCCTTTCATGCTTAACCTGCATATGCTTATCATCTCACGCCTACTGTGGCCCCTTTTTCTCCCTCATGCAAATCGCTTGCACGTTAAAAGGGGGCGCCTGAGTATTGCGACTCAGGGGCTCTTACTGGCTCTCCAGCCCTCACCCCATGGCCTTGTCCACGGCATCGCGACCAGGCATACCAGTGGCGGCTGAGCTCGCTCGTGGGCCCGGACTTGAGGACGTAGAGCATTTGTATTTAACCACCTTGCTGGAACACTCAGCCACCCAAGGCTCAAGATGAGGCGCAACCCGCCTTGAGGTACGGCCTCATGAGTCCCGCGCTGGCTCACGAGTGCACAGATACACCTCGTCTAGCCCACCGTGCCGGCCATGTGTTAGGGAGGGGCTGTACACGCCTCGGGGGCTCCTCCCGGAGGCCCCCCCTCCCACAAACCAGTGGAAGAACCATGCTCCGTGCTGGCTGACGACACTGCCGAGGAGCGGATATGCCTGTACACATACGGAAGCGTTATGCTCCGCGCTAGTGATAAACAACTGAGGGCAGCCCGTAGCAGTATCAACCTCAAGGAGCCCAGAGCTCAGTGCCTGGCCTCATCGCAATGCCTCCCCTCGGGAGCGCCACGGGAGGGGGCTGGACACAGGGGCTCCGTCCGGGTCACGCCAGCCAGCCAGGTCCCTCGGACCTGGTCGTCGCGCTCCCCTCCCCAAGCGGAGCCAAGGTATGAAGACTGTTTGAGCGTTAATGGGGACTCCTGAGCATCGTGACTCTAGAGCCTAACTGGTCACTTAACCCCTCGCTCCTTAGTTCCGCAAGGCTAATGGCGGTTGAGGTATGCGCAGGGCCGGGCCCTGCCGACGTGGAACGACAGATCTACTCCAACCCCCCCTCTCTATTTGTTGTTTGCGTGTCAAGGGGGACTCCTGAGCATCGTGACTCAGGAGCCTAACTTGTCACGTAGCCCCTCACTCCTTGGTCCCGTCCTGGTGATCCGGTCGGGGCTAACGGCGGCTGAGGTATGCGCGGGGCCGTGCCCTACCGACGTAGAACACAAAGCAAATAGGAAGGAAACTTCAAAATCTCGCAAATTCAGAAGCAAATATTAAAAACCATAAATTGTCCTCACAATACCAATCACAAGTTTAAACGCCTCCATGAGGCACGGTGCATGTTGCAGAGTTGAAACAGGAAAGAAGCTGTATGGAGATCAACCTTGAGCAGCACCGTCATTTGCCAGGAGCCCCGCCTCCGTGGCGGAGTTGCGTTTCTCAGCTCCACATCTTGATGCCGCGGAACCAGCATTACCTGCCTTGGGAGCAGTGGTGAAAGCGCGGAACTTCGCCAGCAGGGCTTCCGCTCGGCCCTTCACAGCTTCAGCGGCAGCGGCGGAGCGCTCAGCGTCCACAAGCTCTAGCAAATCGTCAAGGTTGGCGTCGGGGTCGCGCAGGTAGACATGGCTAAGGACCCGAGTCAGCGCCGTAGAAGAAAGGACGCGATATTCAACCTCGGCAATGGGGCCGATGACGGTCACGACCTCCTCAAGCACTTCAACCAATAAGGGAAGCAGCTTGGCGGGGCCGTCCTTGGCTCCGGCCAGCGACTTCAACAGGCCATCATCGTAAAGCGACTTCAGCGGCTTGCGAGACCTCTTCTCAAGATCCGCAAAGGCCACGTGATCCTTGGCCAAGACCTTTGCCTTGGCATCCAGCTCGGCCCTCTCCGCCTTCAGCTTCTGCTCCAGGGTCTTCAGTCGGCTACGATCAGTGGTAAGCTCGGCGTCGCGGTCCCCGATAGCGGCCTCCCGAGCCTTCATCTCTTCCTCCCTTGCCTGGCAGTCGCGTGCCTCCTTGGCGAGCTCATTGCGCTGGCCCCGCAGCTCGTCCTCCAGTGCCTTGCAGCGATCCTGGGCGAGCGAGGCGTCCTTCAGCGCTGCGTCACGAGCGGTCGCGGCCTGGGTAGCGGCTTGCTTTTCCCCCTCGGAAGCCGCTACAGCCTGGCTCAGCGCCGCTTCGATGGAGGTCTCAGAATGAACCTAGCCAGAGATCAGCCCCAAGCGCCCGGCCACCAGGCTGGGTTTGGCGCCCTGAAGGTCTTCTCGTAGCCGGCCTAGCTCAGTAGTGGCACGGTCCAAGTCGGCGGAGCAGGCAGAGGAGTCAGGAACCATTGGAGCAGGAGGAGAAGACGGCAGCGTGATCACGACTTGGGAGACTGGGAGCTCGTGAGCCTTGGCAACCTCAGCGACAGCGTCAAGCGTCGGCGCCTCCAGAGTCAGCGGGGCCACAGGGGCTGGCACCCCGCCAAGGCGCTCCTCTTGGCCTCACGAGGACGACTGGGAAGGGGAGCTGCGAGCTCCACTGCCTCCCCTTCCCACAGACGAAGGCGCGGCCACAACGGATGAGCCTGCCCCAAGCGGAGCCACTGTGTCCCCCTTCAGCTTATTCGCCGCAGGTGGCAGCCTAACTAGATGATAGAGGACGTCAAGTCCTGACAACAAAAACAAGAGCAAACCAGAGTTCGAGTACTTACGGGTCAGCCGCGTCATGTTCTGGCGGCCTCCTGCCCAGCTTAAAGCCAGAGAGCCTCTTGTGGGGCGCAGCCTCGAGAGGTCCAAGGGCAGAAGAGGCCGCACCAGAGGGGCTGGAGCTAGCTTCAAGCAGTGCCTGGGCTGGGGTAGCCCCTCGGGAGATCAGCCCTGACATGTCCTTCTTCGGGATCACGGGCGGGTCCTCTCCACCTCGCCTGGTGTCAGCCTCGTCATCATCAGGCAGGGTGCGGAGGATGTTGGCCCTGCGCCAAGGGGGAGTCTCGCCCGTCCCCTCAGTGGTCTCCTCCGAGTCACGCTCCTCTTCTTCTTTGTCTTCCTCATCTCCTCCGCGGGAATCATCGGAAGACAATTCCACCGGCGCCACCGCCTCCTGGCCCTTAGGAGGCACCTCCGGCACCAGGCCGCTCCCATTGAAGGTGGTCATGGCGTCCACCACCCGTCCCCTCCAACCAGGAAGTGGAGAGCTATGGCTAGATCCTCATCAGCCAGGGCCTCCAAGCTTAGGCAGAGATCATCGTCCGCATCTCCAAGCCTCCACAATGGGCGCGAGTGCGCCTGAAGTGGAGCCACCCGCTGCGCGAGGAACTCCCTCAGGAGCAAGGCCCCGGTCAGCTTCACCACCTTCATGTTGCCCGGCCTCAGGTCGGCGTTCATCTTCTCCAGCACGAGCTTCACCCATAGGTCGTCAAGCTTCACGCGAGACCACACCTCGTCATCCTGGGGCTACTCCATGGGCAGCACCAACCGAGAGTGGGTGCATCTGGCCTCCATCATGACCCACTTACTCCGGAAGCCATCAACCCTCTTCCCGGCCTTCGAGATCGTGTTGGCTTCGGTGTACGCGACAAAGCTAGCGCACGCCAAGGTATGGCCGCCGGTGACCCGGAGGGAGAAGAAGTGGCACAGCAAGGCCACGGAGGGCATCACCCCGACGTGCGCCTCGCAGTAGTAGGCGAAAATCGACAGAAGGAGAACAGAGTTGGGATGGAGATGAAGGTCCTGTAACTTGTAATGGCGGAGGACGGCGTAGAAGAACTCGAAGAAGGGAGGCACCAGGCCGGCGATGACAGTGCTCATGAAGAAGGGGTAAAAGGTGCTCCCCTTAGCCTCCAGCGTGGTGGAGCCGGCTCGGAGCACAGCCTCCCCCATCTCGTTGCCTTGCATCGCCGTCATCAGGTGCGTAGAGGCGAGATTCTTCTCCGTCATGTTTGGGGGGTCCAGGGCCGGCGAGTACCAAGCCGGTGGAGCCTCGGCCGCGGCCTTGCGGGGCGCCATTGCTCGCTGGAGGAGGAAGAATGAGGTAGATTTGGAGATTTAGGAAACAATAGAGCAAGAGCAAGAAAGGGAATCTGAAGCAAGGCGAATGAGAGCAATGAAGGTAAGCCTAACCCAGGCCAACCTTTTGTCAGTCGGGCAGTTTCCGAGGGAGCGTGGGGAAGCAGAGTCGCCCATGTCCAATCAACCGCCACGCGGCGACCAAGGCCGCAGGCTGTTGGGGCCGCGGCACTCTACACTTGTCCTTTGGCTTCGCTGCTAAGCCAAGTCCGAGCGCGCCTTGGGCCCAGGGGCTACTGTCGGCGTTCTGGGAATGGGGGTCCCCAGACTTGCCTGCCTGCGGCCTGCGGCGTGGCTCAAGGGGTGGCCCAGTACGGCCCGTCTTTATCAACCCAACCTCAAGACCCTCGCGAGGGGCCAAGCCTCGCGGGGCGAACGATACAAGGCTTCCTCAGGGGTGGCCTCACCAGGCAGGCTCGCGAGGAGGCGGAGAGATCAACGCAAGGAGTACCTCGCGAGGTGCTCGTGGCACAAGCCATGACGATTGAGACCAGGCGGGCGTCAGGCAGGCGCCAGCCGGTGCAGTGTCCTCGTTTCCTCTTTGGTTCAAAGGGAGCAAGCGCAGGCGCGGAGTACCGAGGCATCAAGCAAAGGTTACCATATCGGTGTAACGAGACCAAGACCAGCAGGACGGCAAGACGGAGGTCACTGTGGAGCTCAAGACGGCGTCATCACCAGTGCCTTTGGCAATCGAAGACCACCTTTAGTCAGGATAACTTGTACTAGCTGCCCCCCTTCAAAATGGCCGTTGTTGGCTCCCTTCATGCTCAATATTTGGGAAGAGGACCAGGGCCTCTATATATAGATAGAGCCACCACAGTAGAAGGCATCTAGATCTCACCTAAAGCCAACAGAGAAGGAGCCATTCCTCTCCAAGCACACCACCACAAGAACACCCCTCGCGAGGCTGTTCTTCCTCTATACTGTTCATCATCAGCCCCGAAGGAAATCCACCACCACACACTAGAGTAGGGTATTACACCACAACGGTGGCCCAAACTAGTATAAACCTTGTATCCCTCGTGTTGTTCATCGTGTAGCTTAGATTCGCGGCGAGGTGTTGGGACGTGGATCGGTAGGGAGTAGATCTTCGTGCGCACCCCAGAGTTCAAACCTTAAGGGTTTTGCCGGAACCCGATATCCGACATAATGGGTATGGAATGGATAAGTGTTGAGGTTGCAGCATTACTAAGCATTGTATGGAGGCTAACTTATGAGTGCAAGAGTAAGATACGAAACTATGCAAACAGTCGCAAACTAGTAATGATCAAGAAGTGATCCTGAACTACTTAAGAATCAAACATAACCCCACCGTGTTCTCTTCTCAAACTCACTCGAAAAGGGATGTCCAGGGTTACACACGCGGTTTGTGTATTTTAATTCGGATCTGGTGTCAAGTTCTCTACAACCAGATATTATAAATTTCCCATCTGCCACATAACCGCAGGCACGACTTTTGAAAGATCAAATCCAGCAGGGGTGTCCCAACTTAGTCCATCACAAACTCTCACGATCAACAGAGGAAAATCCTCCTCCAGGAACAACCAATCAAGATCAGAATCCCAGTTCACAAGACATTACGAAAATGGTAAAACAAAACCAGCAAGACCTCCCGACGTGCCGACACCTTGATAGTAGCCGTGCGTATCTCGTCTCAGGACACGATCAGATGAGCTAAGCTTATGGTCACTAAGAAGCAAGTTGCCTAGGGGGCGCCGCAAGGTGCTGTAGTTTGTACCAACACTCATGAGGAGCACTAGCCCGGGATTGTTAATTAAGTCCTCGGGTCCGGAAAGTCATGATGCAAGTTTTAGTTGTTATTTGGCAAATGGAAAACCAATGTTGGGGCTTGATGGAAGAGTTTTATTCAAAGCAAACTATCAAGCGGGTGCTGTCGGCGTCCTGGATATGGGGGTATCCAGCCCTGCCTGCCTACGGCCCACCATGTGGCTCCATCGATGGCCTGGTACGGCCCAGCTTCAGCATCAACAACTCAAGACCCTCGTGAGGGGCCAAGCCTCGTGAGGCGGACGAAGCCAAGACCCCCGAGGGGATCGGCCTCCCCAGGCTTGCTCCCGAGGGGCGGAGAGCTCTATGCAAGGTTCACCTCACGAGGCTCAGCTGACATGAGCCATGACGACCAAGCCCAGGCGGGCGCCAGAGCGTAGGTTTCCCCTTCGGTGCAAAGGAGGCAATCTGTAGGCATGGAGTCCCAAGGAATCAGCCAAAGGTTTCGATTCTGGTGCAACGAGACCAAGACCGCCATGACGGCAGGATGGAGGTCATCCACGAGCCCACTGCAGAGTCACGACCAGAGGCTTTTCACAGGCGAAGACTACTTTTGTCAGGATAAGTTGTACTACTTGTCCCCTTTGAAATCCGGTCGTTGTGGGATCCCTTCCTAGCAACATTTGGGAAGAGGACCAAGGCCACTATAAATAGGACTAGCCACCACCATAGAGGCAGGACAAGTGGAACTAGCTCACACCACACCAGCTCCCTTGAGCTCAAGAACACCCCACCTCCTGAGCCCAGTTCATCCACTATACTAGTTCATCCTCAGCCCCCCGAGGCAATCCACCAAAAACATTGGAGTAGGGTATTACACCGCAAGTGGCCCAAACCAGGATAAACCGTTGCGTCTCTTTCTCTCTTAGCTTGTCGTGCTAGGCTTAGGAGGATCGCGAGTAGGCAGGCTGGGTAGGTTGAGATCTCCGCACGCACCCTAGAGTTCGAACATCTCAAGGGTTTGCGGATCCCTTAATCCGACATTTGGCGCGCCAGGTTGCACCGCCGGCCCCGATGGCAGGCGCTCCTCCACCGACCCAGCCGACGCGCGCTCCCAAAGAAGCACCGGGGCTGTGCTGCTTCACCCTTTCTCTGCGGCAGGTGCAGTGGCCACCCAAGTTCCGGCCGGAGATGCCGCCGCGTTACAACAACCCCCTTCCTTCAAGCATACGTGGAGGTAGTCTGGGCGGCCGGTGGAGACGACAAGGTGAAGGCCAACTGGCTCCCCATGGCCCTAGTAGGCGCACCACGCGCCTGGTTGCTCAACCTGCCAGCATCCTCTGTGGCCTCCTGGGAAGAGTTGCGCGACCTCTTCCTCTCCCACTACGCGGCACCGGCGCCCCCGATCATCACAGCTCTCCTAGGTGGCTTGCAGGCACCACTCTCCGATCGCCACATCAAGCAGTTCTGCCGGCGAGTAGGCATCACCCGGGCGGGCTCGAGGGCTCCTCCGGGCTGGGCGGCGCCCAAGGCCGACCTCACCTTCGGCCCAGAGGATCATCCTGCCACCACGACGGGAGCAGGCGCGCTCCCAATGCTTTGCACCCCGACCGTCTGCCATGTAGTGGTCACCAGAACCTCATCGACGGTGGAGCCGGCCTTAATGTGCTCTCCCCGGAGGCGTTCGTACTGCTGCATGTGCCGGCCGACTGGCTCCGCCCCTCCAAGCCTTTCTCCAGGGTAGGCGTCGGCTCCACCAGCCCCCTGGGGCAGATCCGCCTCCCTGTCACCTTCGGGACCCGTGACAACTACCGCACCGAGCTCATCGACTTTGACATCGCCAGGATCGATCTGCCATACAATGCCATTCTAGGGTACCTGGCCTTGGCCCAGTTTATGGTTGTGACCCACCTTGCGTACAACCTCATGAAGATGCCCAACAGCAATGGTGTCCTCACAGTGGTGGGAGACACCAAAGGCGCGATGTAGGCCCTCAAGCTCGCCTTCAGGTCAGCCGCATCCGCGCTACCTGATGAGAAAGGGGGTCAGGAGGCCCCCAAAGCAGCGCCGGCCAGGAAGAAGCAATTGTTCAGCCGAGACGAAGCAAGTGCTGGTCAGTGAAGACGGGGCGGCCAGTGGCACCTTCACCATAGGGGCTGGCCTTCCTCGTGACCAAGAGGAGGTATTGGTCAGCTTTTTGCGAGCCAACAAGGATGTATTTGCTTGTGAACCCAAACACCTGGCTAGGGTCCCAAGGGGAATAATCAAGCACCACTTGAGGGTATGCCCAAATGTACAACCTGTGAAGCAGAAGGCCCGTCACCAGTCCACCAAGAAACATGCCTTCATTGTCCAGGAAACCCGCAAGCTACAAGCCGCATGGGTCATCAGAGAGGTACGGTACCCGGATTGCTGACGAACCCCGTCATCGTCCCCAAGATAGGACCAGAAAGGCGGGAAGGAGCGCATGTGCATCGACTTCACCAACCTCAACAAGGCCTGCCCACAAGATCCTTTCCCGCTCCCTCACATTGACCAAATCGTGGACTCCGCTGCCGAATGCGACCTGTTATGCTTCTTGGATGCCTTCTCAGGCTACCACCAGATCAAGATGGCCGTGCAAGATGTGGAGAAAACAACGTTCCTGACCCCCTGCAGGGTGTACTACACACCTGCATGCCCTTCGGGCTGCGTAATGCCGGGGAAACCTTCCAGCGGCTGATGCATATCGCCCTGGGCTCGCAGCTCGGGAGGAACGCATAGGCTCTATGTTGACGATATAGTGGTGAAGTCTCGGCAGGCCGGGACCCTGATTGCCGATCTGGAGGAGACGTTTGCCAGCCTACACAAGGTGGCTCTTCGGCTTAATCCCGAGAAGTGCATGTTCGGGGTTCCCTCTGGCAATCTGCTGGGCTTCCTGGTGTCACACAGAGGGATCGAGGCCAATGCGGAGAAGGTCTAGGCGATAGAGGACATGAGCCCCCCGGAAACCCTGAAGGAGATACAGAAGCTGGCGGGCTGCGTAACCTCGCTTGGGCGCTTCATTTCCAAGTTGGGGGAGCGCGCCCTCCCGTTCTTCAAGCTGATGAAGAGGAAGGAGCCATTTGAGTGGACCCCGAAGGCGGATGCAGCCTTTTGAGACCTCAAGTGATATTTGACCAGCCCGCCAGTGATGGTGGCACCACGCCCTCTCGAGCCCTTAGTGCTCTATCTGGCAGCCACCCCTCACTCAGCCAGCACCACCCTGGTCGCACTAAGGAAGGAACGCCCGTCCAATAAACCTCAACAGGATGCACAACCATCGAACAAGACACAGCAACCTCAAGACAATGCGTGTGAGGCCTCGACCGACCCGGTGGTCGACATTCCTCCCGAGGCTACGAACGACCCCGCGGCCACCAAAGGCCCCGAGGGCGGACCTCATGAAGCCATGGAGGACCCGTGCCCTCATGAAGAGCAAGACTCCGCTGATGCCTCCCCCTCATCGAGCACCCTGTCTACTTCGTCAACACGGTGCTGAGGGAGGCCTGGGCACGCTACCCCATGCCTCAGAAGCTCTTTCTCGCGCTCCTGATCACCTCCCGGATACTGCGCCACTACTTTCAAGGCCACCCTATCAAGGTTGTTTTGGCGTACCCTCTGGAGAAGGTGCTTCGAAGCCCGAATGTCGCCGGGCGAGTTGCTGAATGGAACATCGAGCTTCAGGCGTTCAATCTCAAGTTCAGCACCACTAGGGTAATCAAGCATGCGGCCCTCACAGACTTCGTGTCTGAGTGGACCGACACTCCCGACCACGGAGTAGGCGAGGATCACTCCCTCCTGCCAGGAGACGAAGAACCGGATGGATGGATCATGTACTTTGATGGGGCATTTGCACGACAAGGCGCAGGAGCGGGGGCCGTCCTCATCTCACCCACCAAGGACAAGCTCTACTACGTAGTGCAGCTCTCCTTCCAGCAGGGCGAGAAGGTCTCCAACAACATTGCAGAATTCGAAGGCTTGCTCGCAGGACTCAGGGCTGCGGCCGCGCTGGGAGTGAAGCGCCTCACCATCAAGGGAGACTATGAGCTCCTCGTCAACTTCTCCAAAAACGAGTACACAGTGAAGGACGACCACACGGAGGCGTACCTAGAGGAGGTGCGCAAAATGGAGAAACGGTTCATGGGCGTGGAGCTGCAGCATGTGCCGCGCGGAACGAATAAGGAAGCAGACGACATCGCCAAAAGAGCCTCCCGCAGGCTCCCTCAGGAGTCGGGGGTGTTTGAGGAGCGGCTCTTCAAGCCGTCTGTGACCCCCATGCCACGACTCTAGCACCGCCTCAGGAGGAGTTGCCACAGGCACCCGAGACGGGTGCCCCAGCCTGTGGCCACCCCTCAGGAGACTGCCTGCTACTTGCACTCGAGCCTCAGGAGGTGTGCTGGACCGAAGAGTTCAAGATGCACTTGCTTCAAGGGACCCTGCCAGAGAAGGAGGAGGACGCCGAGTGCGTGGCCCGTCAAGCCACCGCGTACTGCATCAAGGATGGTGAGTTATATCGCAAGAGGCCCAATGACGTTTCATTGCGATGCATCTCCAGGGAACAGGGGCTCGAGCTGCTAGCAGACATACATGGTGGGGACTGCGGGCATCATTCCTCATCATGCACTCTGGTGGGCAAGGCTTTCTGCATCGGCCTCTACTGGCCCACCACGCTCAATGACGCTACAGAGCTGGTGCGCTCTTGTGAAGCATGCCAATTCCACGCCAAGAAGACCCACCAGCCTGCGCAGAGCCTCCAAAAAATCCCACTCACATGGCCGTTCATGGTCTGGGGGCTCGACATCTTGGGGTCGTTCCCTCGAGTGCCAGGGGGCTACCGGTACCTCTACGTCGCCATACAAGTTCACCAAGTGGGCGGAGGTACAAGCCGTGCGTGCTATCCCAGCTGGATCGGCCATCAAGTTCATGAAAGGAATCGTGAGCCAGTTTGGGGTCCCCAACCGCATCATCACCGACAATGGGTCACAGTTCACCAGCAACATTTTCAAAACATACTGTGCTAACTTTGGAGCACAGATATGCTACGCCTCAGTGGCACACCCACGGAGCAACGGCCAGGCCGACCGGGCCAATGCAGAAGTCCTGATGGGGCTCTAGACCAGGACCTTCAAGAAGAAGCTCGAGGCATGCGGCAGGAGCTGGCTCGACGAGCTCAAGTCCATGCTGTGGTCCATCCGCACCACCGCAACCAAGCCAACGGGAGAGATGCCGTTCTTCCTCGTCTATATAGCAGAAGCGGTTCTGCCTCATGAGGTCAAGCATCGCTCCAAGCAGCTCCTAGCGTTCGATGAGGCATGCCAGGACGCCACGCGGGGGATGGATCTCATGCTGGGGGAGGAACGCCGCCGACAAGCCTCGCTCCGGGCAGCAAGGTACCAGTAGGCGCTGCGGCAGTACCACTGCCGCAGTGTCTGCTCCAGGACGTTAGAGGTGGGTGACCTCATCCCGAGGCGGGTGCTCTCCAGGGAGGGGCTGCACAAGCTCTCTCCCATGTGGGAGGGCCCGTTTAGGATTGCCCGTGTCTCCAGGCCTGGCGCCGCGCACCTGGAGACACAGGACGGGGTCCCAATTCGGAACGCCTGGAACATCGAGCACCTCCGGAAGTTCTACCCCTGAAGAAAGGCTCCAGCCTGTGAAGGTCTCCGCGCGTGACACTCTCACGTAATAATGAGTGGTGATGTACACGCCCCAGAGTCCCTTCGAAGCGTGCGTTTTCCGGTTCGAGTTTGTCAAGGGAAGTAGTCGTTCACGCCTTCATGAGTCATCGTGGGAATTAGTGTATGTGGAGATGGTAGTGGAAGTAGTTGTACACGTTCATTTTGGAGAGGTACTTCATGACTCCAAGTCGTTCGCGGTCGACGGTAGTGGTACTTAGTGCAACACCTTGTAGTCGATCGGGCATCTGTGGTCTTGCCGGTCTTGATGGTCTGAAACGAAGCAACACAAGGGCCTCAGGTGGGCAGTAGCAAGGAGGCGATAGTGGTGGTCAGCGGCAGGAAGCAGGTGTCGGTGTCAAAACTGGCGGATCTCCGGTAGGGGGTCCCAAACTCTGCGTCAAAGGCTAATGGTAGCAGGAGGAGGGGGACACGATGTTTACCCAGGTTTGGGCCCTCTCTATGGAGGTAATACCCTACTTCCTGCTTGATTGATCTTGACGATATGAGTATTACAAGAGTTGATCTACCACGAGATCGTAGAGGCTAAACCCTAGAAGCTAGCCTACGATTATGATTGTTGTTGTCCTACGGACTAAACCCTCCGATTTATATAGACACCGGAGGGGGCTAGCCTTACACAGAGTCGGTTACAGAGAAGGAAATCTACATATCCGAATTGGCAAGCTTGCCTTCCACACAAAGGAGAGTCCCACCCGAACACGGGATGAAGTCTTCAATCTTGTATCATCATAGTCCAACAGTCCGACACAAGTACATAGTCCAGCTGTCCGAGGACCCCCTAATCCAGGACTCCCTCAGTAGCCCTTGAACCAGGCTTCAATGACGACGAGTCCGGCGCGCAGATTGTCTTTGGCATTGCATGTCGGGTTCTTCTCCAAATCCAGAGTACCTGTTGTAACGAGTAGTGTCCGGCTTCCCATTATTATTGCACTCCTCGGCTTCTGTACTTTAATAATGGCAGTCTCCATGTGTCGAGCGAATGCGAGAAGTCGGGGCATTTTTACATTTTCCACCCTGCCCATGTTAGTAGACCGTCTATTAAAGAGACGGGGATCCTCAGATCCAAATCACACTATCTTCCCCAAGCGAGGATTCATCAGAGCGTGCCCGAAAAAAGCCATTCCATCATGGCCGGTCGCCGCAGCTCCTCCTCTCGCTCCCGTAGCGCTAAGCAAGGTCATTGGGAGAAGTGTTCTGTATCCCATGGCCAATTTGTGGAGTTGCAGACCCAGAGATTTCTCCCGCCTGCATATCTTGTCCCCGTCCGAGCCGGACTAGCCACTTACGGTGGCGGGGAGCAAGCAGAGAGTTTCCCCAACCCATCCATGGGGAGTGAGTATGCCTTGTCCCTTACTTGCTGAGGGGCCTCAGATTTCCAATCCATCCATTCCTCCGCGGGCTCCTGGAGTACTACGGCCTCCAGCTGCATAACTTCACTCCTGCTTCCATACTGCACATCGCAGGTTATGTCGCACTTTGCGATCTATTTCTGGGCTGCGAAGCTCATTTCGAGCTATGGAAGAGGCTATTCTGCCACGTCCCTCGCAATCAGGAGGGATCAATATACCAAGTTGGCGGAGGCGAAGTATGGCGCATCGCCTGAACAGGATACTTATCCGGCACTCTGAAGAAGACATCTGAAGACTGGCCTTCGGAGTGGTTTTATATAGAGGACGTCCCCCTTCCGGACCCTATCCGGATAGGACTTCCTGAGTTTGCCAATGCCCCACTGAAGAAATGCCGCAACTAGCGTCCCTGGAGCCCCAGGAGGAAGATAATAGAGAGGTCCTTTATCTGATGGGCAGGATAAAAACGCTGGCCAAATCAGGATTGACAATAATCGAGGTTATGTCAATATGCATTATGCGGGGGGTGCAACCACTCTAGTATCGGGGGAAACCCATGTGGCACTTCAATGGAGAAGACGATGCCACCCGCTGCGGTCGTAAAGGTCTGGACTCCGCCGTCGCTCTGGCAAAAATACTGTCTGATTTGTATAAAGGAGAAGAAGAGGAGTTTCTCCACATTAAGCCACGGGATGGATTTTCCATGTACAACCCCCCAAGCTGGGTGAGCTGCTATCTTTTACTCAACTCTATTCATTCCCGCGTTCTGTCATCACAAATATTTACCTTGCTAATTCATAGCAAGAACTGTGAAAATCCATGAGGGAGGTCCATAGCCCGGCTCCACAGCCAGAGGGCCCCAACCAGGCCCTCGACCCCGGACTTGAAGAAGATCCGGACATATTTGTGGAGTTCGTCGACAAGACGTTTTACCAGTTAAGCTGTGACGGTACCTTGGTGGCCATCATAGCTGATTATCCTGGCCTACTCCCTACATCGCATGTAAGTAAAACCGGAGTCCTAACTTCCAAGAAGGATCCCTTCTTTGCACCTTACCCACCGCACATGTATTGCGTTTTACAGGGAAGGCCATCGAGGTGCCCCACCGAACCCGCTGTGACTCTCTATCAAGGGGCACCGAAGCCGGGTAGGCATAAAAGGAAGGCGGTCAGGACCTAGACGTCGTGGCAGAGGTATGATTAAAAACCTGCTCCGTGGTTATCATCTTTAAAATATAACAATGTCCTTGGTCCCCTGGCAGAAAAAGCGCTCGCTGGACTGTGTCAGGAGAGCCTGCCGGCCATGCCTCAACAAGCCGGACTCCAGAGCCGGACTCAGGGGCGGAGGCTAACGGGGGGACAACGCCGGACGGTCCTCCTACAGAGGATGCGGATAGAATATCCGCTACAAATTCCGAAGTGGAGAGCACCATGAATCACAGGCGTCGACGGGCCGTACTTTGCGACCCTAATTTCTCTGAAGAGTCGTTCAATGCCTTCAACTCAGAAGACGCGTACATCTGAGCTGCTCAAGCTGGTCTTGCTAGAGCCACGGACCAGTATTTAAAGGATATACGGGTAAGAAAATCTGATAATTATGTATATCAGTAGCCCCTGAGACTTGAAACAGTTGGCACAACTGATTTAAGGATCATTGTATGCATAGGTTCTTACAGAGAATAACACCCATTTGTCCCAAGAGCTGGAGGAGTGCAAAGCCCAGCTAAGGGTCGCAGTTGCCAGAATGGAGGAATCGAAGAAGGCCTCATCTGGTAATACTTGTCCCAAAATGAATGTTATTACGTGTACCAGTTAGTATTCGGAATGCTTGTGAATCTAACAATAGATTCTGTAGATAATCCCGGAGGGAATCCGGGGATCGTACAAGAGGATGAGCAACAAGCTAAATGACAGCTAGAGGCTGGCGAGCATGTTCTTACACGGGTTAGGAGGGAGAAAAACGATCTCCAAGATGCCAATACCCGGCTCGGTGTTGAATTAGAAGATGTTTGGGCCCAGCTTGCTTACTCCGTGAAGGAGAATAAGAGGCTTTGACGCGGCATTTTTAGTAAGTGCTCGAACGAACCTTTATGCACTTTGGCGGAGAAACGTGCTAACTGAGTTATGTCTGTAGGTATGCTGACAGGTCGACCCGAAGAGGAGATGCCCGGATCCACAGGCGATCTTCTGCAAGAGCTCTCACAACTACACGAACAAGTTCGGCAGGTGATGCAGGCTATTGCCCAGGCCTTGTGGCCATCCGCGTCCCTCTAGGAGGCATGTGGGAGCTTGTAGAGATGCTCAAGGGAGCACGGCGGCGCTTCCGATTATGGAAGATGTCGGCCTGCCGACAAGGTGTGAGGGAAGCCTAGGCCATGGTGAAGACGCGGTACACCAAGGCTGACCCGGATCACATGGCCGAGGTCGGACCTGTAGGGTCAGATGGGAAAGACATCCCCGTTATTTTGTATATGACCAGGTAGGATTAGCCACAAAGTATTCCCAACAGGATTGTAGGCTAGACAGCTGATACATCTCCAACGTATCTATAATTTTTGATTGTTCCATGCTATTATATTACCCCTTTTGGATGTTTATGGGCTTTATTTTACACATTTATATCATTTTTGGGACTAACCTACTAACTGGAGGCCCAGCCCATATTGTTGTTTTATTGCCTGTTTCAGTATTTCGAAGAAAAGACATATCAAACGGAGTCCAAACGGAATGAAACCTTCGGCATCTTGATTTTTTGGAAGAATATCATCATAGAGGCTTGGAGATCAGGTCAGAAGATCCTCGAGGAGCCAAGGAGATAGCCCCCCCTACAGGGCGCGGCCCCTGTCTCGTGGACCCCTCGAGCACCCCCCAACCGACTTCTTTCGCCTATATAACCCTACGTACCCTAAAACCATCGAAAATCAAGATAGATCGGGAGTTCCGCCGTCGCAAGCCTCTGTAGCCACCAAAAACCTCTCGGGAGTCCATTCAGGCACCCTGCCGGATGGGGGATCCTTCACCGGTGTCCATCTTCATCATCCTGGCGCTATCCATGACGAGGAGGGAGTAGTTCACCCTCGGGGCTGAGGGTATGTACCAGTAGCTATGTGTTTGATCTCTCTCTCTCGTGTTCTCTCTATGGCACGATCTTGATGTATCGTGAGCTTTTTATTATAGTTGGATCTTATGATGTTTCTCCCCCTCTACTCTCTTGTGATGAATTGAGTTTCCCTCTTGAAGTTATCTTATCGGATTGAGTCTTTTATTTGAGAACTCTTGATGTATGTCTTGCCGTGTTTATCTATGGTGACAATGGGATATCACGTGCCACTTGATGTATGTTTTGGTGACCAACTTGCGGGTTCCGCCCATGAACCTATGCATAGGGGTTGGCACACGTTTTCTTGACTCTCCGGTAGAAACTTTGGGGCACTCTTTGAAGTACTTTGTGTTGGTTGGATGAATCTGAGATTGTGTGATGTATATCATATAATCATTGCCACGAATACTTGAGGTGACAATGGAGTATCTAGGTGACATTAGGGTTTTGGTTGACAATGTATATCATATAATTATTCCCAAGGCACCCCAAGATAATATTTCAAGAAGTCCCAGTAGGCATCTGAGCTTGGGGATGCCCCAGTAGGCATCCCACCTTTCTTCTCCAACAACTATCGGTTAGTATCGGTTGAGCCTAAGTTTTTGCTTCTTCACATGAGTTGTGATATCCTTGCAATGTCATTTTATTTTGCTTTGCTTGCTATTTGAATACAATACCAAGATCTGAAATTCTTTAATGTTATAGAGTCTTCACATAGTTGCACAATTATTCGAATACTCATTGATCTTCACTTATATCTTTCGGAGTAGTTTGTCATTTGCTCTAGTGCATCACTTATATTTTTTAGAGCACGGTGGTGTCTTAATTTTGAAGAAATTTCTAGTCTCTCATGCTTCACTTATATTATTTTGAGAGTCTTTTAGAATAGCATGGTATTTGCTATGGTTATAAAATTGGTCCTAGAATGGTAGGCAACCAAGTTGGGTATAATAAAAACTATCATAGGAAGTGAATTGCATGCTATGATCAATTTGATACTTGATAATTGTTTTGAGATATGGAGGTAGTGATCTTAAAGTCATGCTAGTTGGGTGATTATGGATTTAAAGAATGCTTGTGTTGAAGTTTGTGATTCCCGTAGCATGCACGTATGGTGAACCGCTTTGTGATGAAGTTGGAGCACAATTTTATTTATTGATTGTCCTCCTTATGAGTGGCGGGCGGGGATGAGCGATGGTCTTTTCCTACCAATCTATCCCCCTAGGAGCATGCGCGTAGTGCTTTGGTTTTTGATGACTTCTAAATTTTTGCAATAAATGCATGAGTTCTTTTGATTAATGTTGAGTCCATGGATTATACACACCCTTTCACCCTTCCACCATTGCTAGCCTCTCTTGTGTCGCGCAACTTCTGCCAGTACCATACAACCACCATTACCTTCCTCAAAACAGCCACCATACCTACCTATTATGGCATTTCCATAGCCATTCTGAGATATATTGCCATGCAACTTTCCACCGTTCCGTTCATATGACATGCATTACTTTTGTCATATTGCTTTTTGCATGATCATGTAGTTGACATTGTATTTGTGGCAAGGCCACCTTCATAATTTTCATACATCTCGCTCTTGATTCATTGCATATCCCGGTACACCGCCGGAGGCATTCATATAGAGTCATATCTTGTTCTAGCTTTGAGTTGTAAATCCATAAAAGTGTGATGATCTTCATTATTAGAGCATTGTCCTAGTGAGGAAAGGATGATGAAGACTATGATTCTCCCACAAGTCGGGATGAGACTTCAGACTTTACAAAAAGAGAAAAAAAACAATAAGGAAAAAAAGAGAGAAAGGCCAAAAAAAAGAGAAGGCCAAAGAAAAGAAAAAAAGAAAAAAAGGGAGAAAAAAAGAAAGAAAAAAATAAAATGAGAGAAAAAGAGAGAAGGGACAATGCTACTATCTCTTTTTCCACACTTGTGCTTCAAATTAGCACCATGATCTTCATGATAGAGAGTCTCATATGTTGTCACTTTCATATAGTAGTGGGAATTTTTCATTATAGAACTTGGCTTGTATATTCCAATGATGGGCTTCCTCAAAAGTGCCCTAGGTCTTCGTGAGCAAGCAAGTTGGATGCACCCTACTCAGTTTCTTTTGTTGAGCTTTCATATATTTATAGCTGTAGTGCATCCGTTGCATGGCAATCCCTACTCACTCACATTGATATCTATTAATGGGCATCTCCACAGCCCGTTGATACGCCTAGTTGATGTGAGACTATATTCTCCTTTTTGTCTTCTCCACAACCACCATTCTATTCCACATATAGTGCTATGTCCATGGCTCACGCTCATGTATTGCGTGAAAGTTGAAAAAGTTTGAGATTATTAAAGTATGAAACAATTGCTTGGCTTGTCATCGCAGTTGTGCATGATTAAATACTTTGTGTGATGAAGATAGAGCAACAGCCAGACTATATGATTTTGTAGGGATAACTTTCTTTAGCCATGTTATTTTGAGAAGACATGATTACTATGATTAGTATGCTTGAAATATTACTATTTCTTATGTCAATATGAACTTTTATTTTGAATCATTTGGATCTGAACATTCATGCCACAATAAAGAAAATTACATTGAGAATTACGCTAGGTAGCATTCCACATCAAAAATTCTGTTTTTCTCATTTACCTACTCGAGGACGAGCAGGAATTAAGCTTGGGGATGCTTGATACGTCTCCAACGTATCTATAATTTTTGATTGTTCCATGCTATTATATTACCCCTTTTGGATGCTTATGGGCTTTATTTTACATATTTATATCATTTTTGGGACTAACCTACTAACCGGAGGCCCAGCCCATATTGCTGTTTTATTGCCTGTTTCAGTATTTCGAAGAAAAGGAATATCAAACGGAGTCCAAACGGAATGAAACCTTCGGCATCGTGATTTTTTGGAAGAATATCATCCTGGAGGCTTGGATATCAAGTCAGAAGATCCTCGAGGAGCCCAGGAGATAGCCCCCCCCACAGGGTGTGGCCCCTTGTCTCGTGGACCCCTCGAGCACCCCCCGACCGATTTCTTTCGCCTATATAACTCTACGTACCCTAAAACCATCGAAAATCAAGATAGATCGGGAGTTCCGCCGCCGCAAGCCTCTGTAGCAACCAAAAACCTCTCGGGAGTCCGTTCCGGCACCCTGCCGGAGGGGTATCCTTCATCGGTGGCCATCTTCATCATCCCGGCGCTATCCATGACGAGGAGGGAGTAGTTCACCCTCGGGGCTGAGGATATGTACCAGTAGCTATGTGTTTGATCTCTCTTTCTCGTGTTCTCTCTATGGCACGATCTTGATGTATCGCGAGCTTTGTTATTATAGTTGTATCTTATGATGTTTCTCCCCCTCTACTCTCTTGTGATGAATTGAGTTTCCCTCTTGAAGTTATCTTATCGGATTGAGTCTTTTATTTGACAACTCTTGATGTATGTCTTGCCGTGTTTATCTATGGTGACAATGGGATATCACGTGCCACTTGATGTATGTTTTGGTGACCAACTTGCGGGTTCCGCCCATGAACCTATGCATAGGGGTTGGCACACGTTTTCTTGACTCTTCGGTAGAAACTTTTGGGCACTCTTTGAAGTACTTTGTTTTGGTTGGATGAATCTGAGATTGTGTGATGCATATCGTATAATCATGCCCACGGATACTTGAGGTGACAATGGAGTATCTAGGTGACACTAGTTTTGGTTGATTTATGTCTTAAGGTGTTATTCTAGTACAAACTCTTGAATAGATCGATCCAAAAGAATAACTTTGAGGTGGTTTCGTACCCTACCATAATCTCTTCGTTTGTTCTCCGCTATTAGTGGCTTTGGAGTGACTCTTTGTTGCATGTTGAGGGATTGTTATATGATCTATCTATGTCATTATTGTTGAGAGAACTTGCACTAGTGAAAGTATGAACCATATGCCTTGTTTCCTATCATTGCAATACCGTTTGTTCTCACTTTTATCATTAGTTACCTTGCTGTTTTTATATTTTCATATTACAAAAACCTATATCTACCATCCATATTGCACTTGTATCACCATCTCTTCGCCGAACTAGTGCACCTATACAATTTACCATTGTATTGGGTGTGTTGGGGACACAAGAGACTCTTTGTTATTTGGTTGCAGGGTTGTTTGAGAGAGACCATCTTCATCCTACGCCTCCCACGGATTGATAAACCTTAGGTCATCCACTTGAGGGAAATTTGCTACTGGCACAGTTCATTGCCGAGTTGACACCTACTCCAGACGAAGAAACGCCGGAAATAGTCATCCCGGCAAGGAGGCGCCCCAAGAATGGATCATGTACTTTGATGGTGCTTTCTCGTTGCAAGCCGCGGGAGGTGGCGTGCTCTTCGTCGTGCCCACCAAGGAGCACCTCAAGTATGTGGTCAAGATGCACTTTCCCTGGGAGAAAGCTACCAACAACACTACAGAATATGAAGGGCTGCTTGCTGGGCTCAGGATTAGAGTAGAGCTGGGAATCAAGAAGCTGGTCATCCGTGGGGATTCACAGTTTGTGGTGAGACAGATCAACAAGGATTACTAGAGCCTGTTGTCGGTGTCAAAGCCGGCGGATCTCGGGTAGGGGTCCCGAACTGTGCGTCTAGGCGGATGGTAACAAGAGAGAAGGGACACGATGTTTTTACCTAGGTTCGGGCCCTCTCGATGGAGGTAAAACCCTACTCCTGCTTCATTAATATTGATGATATGGGTAGTACAAGAGTAGATCTACCCTGAGATCGGAGTGTCTAAACCCTAGAATCCAGCCTATGGTATGATTGTTGTTCGTCCTACGGACTAAAACTCTTCGGTTTATATAGACATCGGAGAGGGCTAGGGTTACACAGAGTCGGTTACTATCGGTGTCAAAACTGGCGGATCTCGGGTAGGGGGTCCCGAACTGTGCGTCTAGGCGGATGGTAACAGGAGACAAGGGACACGATGTTTTACCCAGGTTCGGGCCCTCTTGATGGAGGTAAAACCCTACGTCCTGCTGGATTAATATTGATGATGTGTGTTTCAAGAGTAGATCTACCACGAGATCAAGGAGGCCAAACCCTAGAAGCTAGCCTATGGTATGATTGTTGTTCGTCCTACGGACTAAAGCCATCCGGTTTATATAGACACCGGAGAGGGCTAGGGTTACACAGAGTCGGTTACAATGGTAGGAGATCTACATATCCGTATCACCAAGCTTGCCTTCCACACCAAGGAAAGTCCCATCCGGACACGGGACGAAGTCTTCAATCTTGTATCTTCATAGTCTTGGAGTCCGGCCGATGATGATAGTTCGGCTATCCGGACACCCCCTAGTCCAGGACTCCCTAAGTAGCCCCCGAACCAGGCTTTAATGACGACGAGTCCGACGTGTATGTTGTCTTCGGCGTTTGCAAGGCGGGTTCTTCTTCACGCTCCATGTGTTTGCTGGATAGTGTCTGGTTGCTTCATAAATGCTGCGCTCCTTGGCTTCTACGTTCAATAATGGCCTTCTTCCACGTGTCGTACGAATGCGAAAAGCCAGGGTATTCCTACGTTTTCCCCCCTAGCTTCGTGGATAAGCTGCCTATAAGAGAGGCGAGGATCCAGATCCAAATCACACCATCCTCCTTCCGCAAGTACTCATCGAGGCGCATCTGACAAAAAATCCATTCTAACATGGAGAGTCGACGCGGCTCCTCTTCTCGCGCTCCCAGTCCTAAGCCAAGAGATTGGAGGAGATGCTCAGTCCCGCATAGCGAGTTAGTGGCGCTCCAAACAGAGGGATACCTTCCTGTAACATCCCAAATTTTCAACTTGGAATGTTATACATTAGGTCATCATGCATATCATATTTTTCTCGCATTTTCCGATCCTAGAAAATTTCACGCAACTCAAGGACCCTCGGAGAGAGTTGGAAGTTTCATTATTTTCAAATTTGGGATTTCTCAAATTTTGAAAATAGGATCATTTGGATTTATTTAAATATCTTCATCAAGTTTTCCTATAAAAAATTTTTGAGAGAGGGAATAATATGACTTTCCCAAATTTAGGAAAAAAATGAAGATTTAATAAATAAACCCATTTTGGTTTTTGCCGGAGTTTTATTTGCGTTTTATTTGCCTTAGGGAAAAAAAATGCGCGTTTTCAAAAATTGCATTTTAGGACCCGAGTAAAGTTTATTTTGTTCGACTCATTTTTAGGAGTCGGGGAAAATTTACTTTATT
>NC_057804.1:288388865-288396754 GCF_018294505.1 Triticum aestivum | reverse complement strand
TCCTCTCCTCCGCCTCTCACCCGCGCGCCACCCCTCACCACCGCGCCGCCCCACCCCCGCGCCGCCGCCGCACCTTGCCTACGCCGCCGCCCTACGCCGACACCGCCGGAGCCCCGCTCACCGGAGACCTCGCCAAGGTTGCCCCGCGCTACATCTATTCTTTTTTCTCGGATCGTTTTCTTCTAATCGTTCTGATTCTTTTCTTCTCTAAACCGTTCCGGTTTTCTAGATCGGTTTTTCGTTCGGTTTTCTTTTCCGAAACCCTAGATCGGATTTGTTTTCTTTTCCGATTTAGTTGCTTTGGACCGTTCGCCGGACCGTTCGTCCTAACGAACGTGATCACCGGATTCTTCTAGGTTAATGAACGTCCGTTCGTTTAACCGTTCGTCGTTCTCTTTTCTCGTCGGATTTATTCCGCGATTCTTCCGATCGTGATTTCAGATCCGATCTTCTTTCTAGTCTATCTTCTTGCCCGTTTATCGAAATCAGCTGATTCAAGCGCCTGGAGTTTCGCCTCGAAACCGCCGTTCCGTCTAATCAACTTGAACAAGCTTTTGCTACAGTAAAATTTTGACCTAGTTTCAACTTGCTAGAACCGAGTTGTTTTTCTTCCGCCGTTTGTTTTTCGTTCTTTCTTTTGCAACCAGGGTTCTTAAGTTGAACTCTCTGGTTAGATCTTTTATTCGAGATTTCCCTGTGCATTAGATGAGTACTTATTGTATGCTTGTTGTTTGTCTGCGATAGATTACCCGGATTGCGCCGCTTGTTACTTCGAAACCCTAGGACTCGCGGATCATCAGCAAGGCAAGTAACACTTGATCATATCTTTCCTACTACCCAGTTTTATTGCATTAGATCAAACCCTCAAACACTTGCATTGTTTAGGATCTAATTAAATTGTGGGATTGGGAAGTAGATGAGGTAGTACCTATTACCTGTTACTTATGAAACCTTTGGGAGTTACTCTACATTTGCTTATATTGCCATGCTATGCTAGTAGACGTGGATTGGGTGAGTGATATCCATGACAGATGTGAGATTGATAATTTTTAATGGTTTATCTAAGGTGGCAACTTAAACACACATCTGGGTGGATTGAGGCACCTGATGTCTATCAGGACTTGCCTGTTTTTTTTTCGGACCGCCACCCAGGCTCAAAGGGATCATAAGATCTTTCATGCTAGAAACTTTCGTGTGCAGCCACATGCTACTATGGGCTCTAGCATAGTTTACTAAGTTGTGCGAACTCTTACGGGGTGGACTAGCAGATGTAGGGGATGTAGGTGTACCGGTCTACCCCACATGTAAGGTGCTAGTGCTTCTGAAAGACTATGTCTCGGTCATCCGTTTTCTCAAACACCTTGTAGTGCGAGAAACCAAACGGAGGCGATCGAGTCATGTGGGAAAAGTGCGCAGCCTCTGCAGAGTAACAAACTAATCATGATTAGCCGTGTCCCCGGTTATGGACAACTTGAGTATCTAGTACTTGAATATCTTTGTGAATCTCAACATGTTACTTCTAATAAAAGCTATTGGGTTTTAATGAATACTTTTAATTGGGATTGAGGATGCTGTCAACCATTCTCAATGTTTCACAACCACCATGATAGTTAAATAAAATTATTCCTTTGATGTAGGGAAAAATTGGCTTTTCGCAAAACTGTAACCATAGAGCCTTACCACCAGCCAAATATGCATGTAGTATAGGCTTATTGTTCCATTACTCTCTATGTGTTACATTGCCAGCATATTCCATGTGCTGACCCGTTTTCGGGCTGCAACGTTAATGTTGCAGACTTTTCAGACGACGATTGAGGTGCGTTTAGGTCGTGGTTCTATACTCAGTGATGCCGATGGAGTTGATGGACTCGCTTATCTTCCAAGCCTTCCGCTGTTATCGTTATTAGATGGCCTTAAGCCATATTTATTGTAATAAGTTCTTTTTCAGCCATCGATGTAATAAGTGTGTGATTGCAACTCTGCTATAAAACCTCGATGTACTGTGTGGTGTCAGCATTACTGATCCAGGGATGACACCGTAGCACAGTAGACGTGATCCATTCGGGTCAGGTCGCTACAGAGATGGTATCAGAGCACACGCTGACTGTAGGACACGACCACTAAGTTAAAGCCATAGATGACTACTCTCCCCTCATTTTCTAATTCCTCATCTATTCTACTCTTTAGGATGAAGGACGCGAAGATTAAGTACACCCAACCGGATGAAGGCACACCTTTTAGACTTCCTTCAAGCGAAATCCAGAAGTTACCAAGTACCTGAACATTGGACTACCAAGTTTCACCGGGACTTTCAACGCCACTCTGCCTGAAGAGGAGCGCTGGAAGATTCAAGCTCACGTTCCAGGAAGAACATTCGCCCCAATCACGAAGCCCATAGATAGTGTTTTCAGTGCACCAACTTGGAGTCTAGGAAAGAGCATGGCAGCTCATATCACCATGGGACACATTGGAGAAGTTTATCAAGAAGACCTCAAGGACACCATCTACCAGATTTGCGGACGCCGAGATGAACAATGGGAGTTAGTCAGCCCCAAGAAGGATAGATCCATTGCAGCTTTTATCCAGGAGCTAAACCAGCACATTCGACGCCATGAGAACCAGATGTGCAATGATATGGTAGAGTTGAAGAATGCGAAGGCAAGGATCATCGAGCTAGAAGGAGAACTAAAGACTACACACAAGGATTATATGGACGAGATCGTAGCTCTAGCAAGGCACAATTGCGATCTTAAGCAGGAGATCGAAGAACTCAAGAAGAAATTGGTGCTCAAGAATGAAGACAAGTACGTCGCATGTCCAGACGACTACATCATCCTCGACGACACCGATTCGGACCCAAGTGAACCCGACTTTGAAGACGAAGCTGGAGCAGACATCATGGAATCTTCCACCGATTCAAATTTCTAGATGACCCCCACATATTAGCAGTATTCCCCCATGTAAACATTATAGTACACGCACTTGCGATAGTTAGATCGTTGTAAGCCTTGTTTGATTGAATGGAGTGATTTTGTGTGCATTTGCTCATGTGCATTTGGGTAGTGATTCCCCTTAGACCTCATTCTATTCTAAATTTCTCTTCTTTTCTAAACCCATCAGATGCCTCCGAGACGTGACCCCGAATTCGTTTTCCCGCCAGAGATCACCCAACTGATCCAGCAGCAGAACACCCTGATTCAAACATTGGTGCAGAACCAGGGCAACAACAACAACAACCCACCACCACCACCTGCGGACCATTTGACTCGTTTCCTTAGACTAAATCCGCCAGTGTACTCTAGTAGCACCGAGCCGATTGTAGCAGATGATTGGCTCCGCAAGATAGGAAGGGAGTTGACCACTGCAGGATGCACAGATGGAGAAAGAGTGAAGTTTGCAGCACATCAGCTAGAAGGACCCGCAGCCGCATGGTGGGAGAATTTCACAGCCACTTACCCAGTTGACACTGTCACATGGGATCAATTTCAGCAAGCTTTCCGCACTGCCCATGTTTCAGCAGGAGCTATGGCCATAAAGAAGCGTGAGTTTCGCAACTTACGCCAAGGAGGAAGGACTGTTGGCCAGTATGTGGAGGAGTTTAGTAAGCTAGCCCGTTATGCCCCAGATGACGTTGCTACAGATGCGGCTAAGCAGGAGAAGTTTCTGGAAGGACTGAATGATGAACTAAGCATGCAGTTGATGGTAGCAAATTTCAACAACTACCAGGAGTTGGTAGATCGTGCCATCATGATTGAAGGGAAGCAACAGCAGATTGAGAACCGTAAGAGGAAGTATGGACAGGGGAAGTATAACTCTGGAGCCCAGCAGAAGCCCCGTTTTACCCCTAAACCGGGATTTAAGTTTCAGCACACCCATGGAGGAGGTAGCTCGCACAACCATAATGGCCACAAGAATGGTAATGGGAATGGAGGAAGCAATGGCCAGAACCGAACAACCCCATCAACCCCAACCAAGAGAGACCTGAGTCAAGTCACCTGTTTCAAGTGTTCGAAGACCGGACATTATGCAAATGACTGTCCCGAAGGCCAGAATGGAAATGGCAATGGAAGCTCTGGGAAGAAGCCGAACCCTTTCAATAGGGGACAGGTGAACCACGTTAATGTGGAGGAGATTGAAGATCAGCCCGATGCAGTAATCGGTAAGTTTTTGGTTAAGTCATTTACTGCACTCGTTCTTTTTGATACTGGTGCATCGCATTCATACATATCAAGGGGATTTGTGGAAAAGTATAGCCTGCCCACTAGGATTCTTAAAACACCTATGCTAGTAAGCTCGCCAGGAGCAGAATACATGGCCAGACAAGGATGTTTTCAAATACCATTGAGTATAGGAAGGCATGTATTCCCAACGGATTTAATTATTCTGGAATCCCAAGGTCTGGATGTGATTCTTGGTATGGATTGGCTGTCGATGTATGGAGGAAACATCGAATGCGCCAGTAAGACAATTTTGCTTACCACACCAGAAGGAAGAAGGATCAAGTATGTATCCCGGCATGTGCCAAACAGGACACAAGTGAATTGCTTATCAGGAGTTGTGCAGGAGGAAGTACCAGTGGTAAAGGATTTTCCTGATGTATTTCCTGAGGAATTACCAGGCATGCCACCGGATAGAGACATTGAGTTTTTGATTGAACTATTGCCAGGTACAGGCCCAATATCGAAGCGACCGTACCGGATGCCAGCAAAGGATTTGGTGGAAATTAAGAATCAGATTAAGGAGTTATTGGATAAAGGTTATATACGCCCAAGCTCTTCACCTTGGGGATCACCCGTTTTGTTAGTGGAGAAGAAGGATGGATCTTTGAGAATGGTTGTTGATTATCGTGAATTGAATGCGGTAACAATCAAGAACAAGTACCCACTACCAATGATAAATGATCTGTTTGATCGTTTGCAAGGAGCCAAAATGTTTTCCAAGATCGACTTGCGATCAGGGTACCATCAGTTGAAGATTCGGGAGCAAGACATACCCAAGACTGCATTTACCACGAGATATGGACTATACGAGTATACCGTTATGTCATTTGGATTGACTAACGCACCAGCTTATTTTATGAACCTGATGAACAAAGTGTTTATGGAGTATTTGGATAAGTTCGTCGTAGTGTTCATTGATGACATCCTAGTTTATTCAAAGAATGAAGAGGAGCATAAGGAACATTTGCGATTGGTTTTGGAGAAGCTAAGAGAACATCAGTTATACGCCAAGTTCAGCAAATGTGAGTTTTGGTTAAAGGAAGTTGGATTTCTTGGACATGTTATATCCGGAGAAGGAATAGCAGTTGACCCCACAAAGGTTGAGACCGTAACTAATTGGGAAGCACCAACGACAGTTGGAGAGATTCGGAGTTTTCTTGGACTCGCAGGATACTACCGAAGATTCATTGAGAATTTCTCAAGGATTGCTAAGCCTATGACTGAATTGTTGAAGAAGGATAACAAATTCATATGGACTAAGGACTGTGAGGCAAGTTTTCAGGAGTTGAAGAAAAGATTGGTTACCTCACCAGTTTTGATATTGCCAGATCAGACTAAGAATTACGAGGTGTATTGCGACGCTTCACCTCGAGGACTTGGAGCAGTGCTTATGCAGGAAGGAAGAGTTGTTTCGTATGCTTCACGACAACTTAAGCCCCATGAGTTGAATTATGCCACTCATGATTTGGAGTTAGCAGCCGTTGTGCATGCCCTGAAGACGTGGAGACATTTTCTCATTGGAAACCATTGTGAAGTATATACGGATCACAAGAGTTTGAAGTACATCTTCACACAGAAGGAATTGAATCTCAGACAAAGGAGATGGTTAGAACTTATCAAGGATTATGATATGAGATTGCATTATCACCCCGGAAAGGCTAATGTCGTAGCAGACGCATTGAGCCGTAAGAGCCACGTCAATACCCTAATGATGGGAGGAATACCCAATGAGTTAGCCGAGGACCTTCGAGAGCTATGTTTGGAAATAGTTCCGAGAGGCTATGTAGCAACATTGGAGATTCAGTCGACACTGATGGACAAAATCAGAGAAGCCCAAAAGGCAGATAAGGAAGTTGCCTCTATAAAGGAGAAAATGGGCAAAGGAAAGGCTAAAGGATTTCGTGAGGATGAACACGATACCCTATGGTTTAAAGACTGTGTTTATGTGCCCAATAACCCAGAAATCAGGAAGTTGATTTTACAAGAAGCCCATGATTCACCCTATTCGATTCACCCAGGAAATACCAAGATGTATTTGGATTTGAAGAACATTTTCTGGTGGACCGGAATGAAGAAGGATATTGCGGAGTATGTAGCTATTTGTGATGTATGTCAGAGGGTAAAGGCAGAACATCAGAAGCCAGCAGGATTGTTACAACCGTTGCCGATACCCGAATGGAAGTGGGATAAACTAGGCATGGATTTCATCACAGGATTGCCAAAGACCCGTTCAGGATATGACTCGATTTGGGTTATAGTCGACCGTTTAACAAAGGTAGCTCATTTCATTCCAGTCAAGACTACCTATAGCAGTGCTAAGTTGGCAAAGATATACATGACCAGAATTGTGTGTTTACACGGAGTTCCGAGGAGCATCGTATCAGATAGAGGAACCCAGTTTACCTCGAAATTTTGGAACCAGTTGCACGAGACATTGGGAACTAGATTGGAATTCAGTACAGCTTTCCACCCACAGACCGATGGACAGACTGAAAGAGTCAATCAGATTTTGGAAGATATGCTGAGAGCTTGTGCACTAGATTATGGATCAAGCTGGGACGAAAACTTGCCGTATGCGGAGTTTTCTTATAACAATAGTTACCAAACCAGTTTGAAGATGGCCCCTTTCGAAGCTTTATACGGAAGGAGGTGCAGGACACCGTTATCATGGAACGAAGTTGGAGACCGTCAATTCTTTGGACCAGATTTGATTAAGGAGTCTGAACAGAAGGTTAAGTTGATTCGAGACAGGCTCAAGGTAGCCCAGTCCAGACAGAAGAGCTATGCCGATTCAAAGCGCAAAGCGATTGAGTATGAAGTTGGAGACAGAGTATATCTCAGAGTATCCCCGCTTCGAGGAGTTAAGCGTTTCGGAGTTAAAGGAAAGTTAGCACCCCGTTTCGTTGGACCGTATAAGATTCTGCAACGTATGGGAGAAGTTGCTTATAAGTTGGAATTGCCAGAAGGACTGTCAGGAATTCATGATGTATTCCATGTTTCTCAGTTGAAGAAATGCCACCCAGAGATAGCGGAGGTACCGTTAAGAGACACAGTGCCACTGGAAGCAATTCAGTTAAAGGATGACCTAACATATGAGGAAAAACCTGTTAAGATTCTCGATTATGCCAGCAGAGTTACCCGCAGCAAAGTTATCAAGTTTTGTAAAGTTCAGTGGAGCCACCACACTGAGGATGAAGCCACCTAGGAAAGAGAGGAAGTTTTGCTCAAGGACCACCCTCACCTATTTTCTAGCCAACCCGAATCTCGAGGGCGAGATTCATCTTAAGGGGGGTAGGTTTGTAACATCCCAAATTTTCAACTTGGAATGTTATACATTAGGTCATCATGCATATCATATTTTTCTCGCATTTTCCGATCCTAGAAAATTTCACGCAACTCAAGGACCCTCGGAGAGAGTTGGAAGTTTCATTATTTTCAAATTTGGGATTTCTCAAATTTTGAAAATAGGATCATTTGGATTTATTTAAATATCTTCATCAAGTTTTCCTATAAAAAATTTTTGAGAGAGGGAATAATATGACTTTCCCAAATTTAGGAAAAAAATGAAGATTTAATAAATAAACCCATTTTGGTTTTTGCCGGAGTTTTATTTGCGTTTTATTTGCCTTAGGGAAAAAAAATGCGCGTTTTCAAAAATTGCATTTTAGG
>NC_057804.1:288319359-288387909 GCF_018294505.1 Triticum aestivum | reverse complement strand
TCCTCTCCTCCGCCTCTCACCCGCGCGCCACCCCTCACCACCGCGCCGCCCCACCCCCGCGCCGCCGCCGCACCTTGCCTACGCCGCCGCCCTACGCCGACACCGCCGGAGCCCCGCTCACCGGAGACCTCGCCAAGGTTGCCCCGCGCTACATCTATTCTTTTTTCTCGGATCGTTTTCTTCTAATCGTTCTGATTCTTTTCTTCTCTAAACCGTTCCGGTTTTCTAGATCGGTTTTTCGTTCGGTTTTCTTTTCCGAAACCCTAGATCGGATTTCTTTTCTTTTCCGATTTAGTTGCTTTGGACCGTTCGCCGGACCGTTCGTCCTAACGAACGTGATCACCGGATTCTTCTAGGTTAATGAACGTCCGTTCGTTTAACTGTTCGTCGTTCTCTTTTCTCGTCGGATTTATTCCGCGATTCTTCCGATCGTGATTTCAGATCCGATCTTCTTTCTAGTCTATCTTCTTGCCCGTTTATCGGAATCAGGTGATTCAAGCGCCTGGAGTTTCGCCTCGAAACCGCCGTTCCGTCTAATCAACTTGAACAAGCTTTTGCTACAGTAAAATTTTGACCTAGTTTCAACTTGCTAGAACCGAGTTGTTTTTCTTCCGCCGTTTGTTTTTCGTTCTTTCTTTTGCAACCAGGGTTCTTAAGTTGAACTCTCTGGTTAGATCTTTTATTCGAGATTTCCCTGTGCATTAGATGAGTACTTATTGTATGCTTGTTGTTTGTCTGCGATAGATTACCCGGATTGCGCCGCTTGTTACTTCGAAACCCTAGGACTCGCGGATCATCAGCAAGGCAAGTAACACTTGATCATATCTTTCCTACTACCCAGTTTTATTGCATTAGATCAAACCCTCAAACACTTGCATTGTTTAGGATCTAATTAAATTGTGGGATTGGGAAGTAGATGAGGTAGTACCTATTACCTGTTACTTATGAAACCTTTGGGAGTTACTCTACGTTTGCTTATATTGCCATGCTATGCTAGTAGACGTGGATTGGGTGAGTGATATCCATGACAGATGTGAGATTGATAATTTTTAATGGTTTATCTAAGGTGGCAACTTAAACACACATCTGGGTGGATTGAGGCACCTGATGTCTATCAGGACTTGCCTGTTTTTTTTTCGGACCGCCACCCAGGCTCAAAGGGATCATAAGATCTTTCATGCTAGAAACTTTCGTGTGCAGCCACATGCTACTATGGGCTCTAGCATAGTTGACTAAGTTGTGCGAACTCTTACGGGGTGGACTAGCAGATGTAGGGGATGTAGGTGTACCGGTCTACCCCACATGTAAGGTGCTAGTGCTTCTGAAAGACTATGTCTCGGTCATCCGTTTTCTCAAACACCTTGTAGTGCGAGAAACCAAACGGAGGCGATCGAGTCATGTGGGAAAAGTGCGCAGCCTCTGCAGAGTAACAAACTAATCATGATTAGCCGTGTCCCCGGTTATGGACAACTTGAGTATCTAGTACTTGAATATCTTTGTGAATCTCAACATGTTACTTCTAATAAAAGCTATTGGGTTTTAATGAATACTTTTAATTGGGATTGAGGATGCTGTCAACCATTCTCAATGTTTCACAACCACCATGATAGTTAAATAAAATTATTCCTTTGATGTAGGGAAAAATTGGCTTTTCGCAAAACTGTAACCATAGAGCCTTACCACCAGCCAAATATGCATGTAGTATAGGCTTATTGTTCCATTACTCTCTATGTGTTACATTGCCAGCATATTCCATGTGCTGACCCGTTTTCGGGCTGCAACGTTAATGTTGCAGACTTTTCAGACGACGATTGAGGTGCGTTTAGGTCGTGGTTCTATACTCAGTGATGCCGATGGAGTTGATGGACTCGCTTATCTTCCAAGCCTTCCGCTGTTATCGTTATTAGATGGCCTTAAGCCATATTTATTGTAATAAGTTCTTTTTCAGCCATCGATGTAATAAGTGTGTGATTGCAACTCTGCTATAAAACCTCGATGTACTGTGTGGTGTCAGCATTACTGATCCAGGGATGACACCGTAGCACAGTAGACGTGATCCATTCGGGTCAGGTCGCTACACTTCCCCTGGCCTTTATGGTTCCGGTTCGAGCCAGATTGGCCACCTACAAGGGCGGGAAGCAGGCGGAGAGCGTCCCCAATCCCTCCAAAGGAGAGTGGGTATGCTTCGTCTCCTACTTGATAAGGGGACTCAGATTTCCTATACATCCGTTTCTCCGGGGGCTCCTGGAGTTCTACGGACTCCAACTTCACCACCTCACGCCTGCCTCTGTTTTGCACATCGCGGGCTTTGTAGCTCTTTGCGAGCTGTTCTTGGGCATCGAGCCCCATTTTGTGCTGTGGAAGAGGCTGTTTTGCCTCGTACCCCGTTCTCACAAGGGGTCGATATATCAAGTGGGCGGAGCCGAAATATGGCGCATCACCGGGACCGGATATCTATCCGGAACTCCGAAGAAGGCATCCGAAGACTGGCCTTCGGAGTGGTTCTATATGGAAGACGCCCCGCTGCCGGATCCAGTTTAGATCGGCCTCCCGGAGTTTAGCAACGCTCCTCTGAAGAAACGCCTGAGTTGGCGCCCGCAGATCCCTCAATGGGAAGATGATAGGAGCGTCCACTATCTGATGGGTCGGATACGGCTACTAGCCCATTCCGGATTAACCATTATTGGAGTCATGGCCACATGTATTATGCGAGGGGTGCAGCCGCTCCAATATAGGGGCCACCCCATGTGGGATTTTAACGGGGAGAATGACGCCACCCGTCATGGCCGCACGGGACCGGGATCGGCCGCCGATCTGGTGAAGATCCTATCTGGTTTGTACAAGGGGGAGGAGGAGGACTTCCTCCGCACGAGTCCATTGAATGGATTCTCCATGAATAACCCTCGAAGCTGGGTAAGCGGACGTTTAAATATCTGATCCGCGCTTTCAAAGATAAGTGTCTTACCTTATGGTTTCGACGCAGGAACTTCGCCGGGATGTGGAGGGCATAAAAAGCCCAACTCCACAACCCGAGAATCCGGGAAGATCCCTTGATCCGGCCTCCGAAGAGGATCCGGACATTAAGGTGGATTTGATTGACGGGGTGTTCCACTAGCTCAGCATGGATAATGCTTTAGTCGCCATTACGTCTGACTACCCCGGTTTGTGTCCGCTTCCCAGGTGAGTACGACCGAAGTCCTGACACCGTTACTTTTTTAATGCTTAATTCTGACCACCGTGCACCAATGGTGCTCGGCAGGAGGTGCCTTTACGACAGGAAGCCGAGCCCGCGGCGACTGACCAAACGAGGTCAGTGCGGCCTAGCAGGCGGAAGAGGAGTGCGGCGCGAATCGAAACGTTGCTGCAAAGGTATGGTGCACCATTGTCCTTTAAGGGAAAGACTCCTAGGAGGCATATTAATGCTCATGATTCTTCCAGGAGAAAGAGCGCTCGCCGGACTGAGTCCGGAGAGGATGTCCACCCAGCCTCCGCCAGCCAGGCTCCAACGGCTGGTCCGGAGGGGGAGGCGAGCGTAAGGCGCGAGCCGGATGCTCCTCCAATGGAGGATGCCGACAGGTTGTCCACCACCAGGTCTGAGGTGGAGAGCGCCATGAATCATAGGCGCCGTCGGACAGTTCTTCGTGACGCGTGTTTCTCCCCTGAGGCGTTAAATTCCTTTAATGCGGGAGACGCGCACCTCCGTGCTGCTCAAGATGGTTTAACCAGAGCCACAGAGCAGTACGTAAACGACATACGGGTAAGTAATTTTAATAGTTATATATGCCAGTAGCCCCCGAGACTTAAAATAGTTAAAATAACTAATTTAAGGATCATTTATTATGCAGGATCTTACGGAGAAGAATACCCACCATTTCCAGGAGCTTCAAGAGTGCAAGGCCCAACTTGAGGCCGCACTGACCGCCGCAGGAGGAGGCATAGGGACCCCCCTCCGGTAACACATATTTCAAAAATATTTTATGGCGTGCGGCGTGCGTATAAATCTAACAATAATATTGCAGATGTTGCCGGACTTGATCCGGACAAGCAACAGTTACTGCGCCAGTTGAAGGCCGGCGGGAGGGTGCTTATGAAGGTGCAGCAGGAGAGGAACAAACTCCAAGATGCCCACACCCAGCTTGGAGAAGAGCTAAAAGGTGTTCGGGCCCAGCTGTCTGGCTCCTTGAAGGAGAATCAGCGGCTTTGTCGCGGCATCTATAGTAAGTGCTTGAGCAAACTCTTTTGAAAAGAAGAGTTCGGAGGTCGGTTGACAGAAATATGTCTGTAGGTGTGCTCACAGGTCGCCCTATGGAGGAAATGCCTGGTTCAACGGGTGACCAACTTCCCGAGCTGGTGCAACTGCTTGAACGTGTTCGGTAGGCGATGAGTGGCGTCGTTCAGGCCTTATGGCCTTCCGTCTCCCTACCTGAGGGCCTTGGAGGGCTTGCTGAGAAGCTTCATGGAGTACGGCGACGTCTCCGTTTGTGGAAGATATCGGCCTGCCGTCAAGGCGCCAGGGAGGCCTGGGCCATGGTGAAGACGCAGTACCCAAAGGCTGACCCAAACCACATGGCCGAGGTCGGACCTATGGGGCCTGATGGGAAGGAGATCCCTGTGAGCTTGATGTACGACCAAGTAGAGCTGGCCGTGAAATATTCCCAACAACATTGTAAATTAGACAGCCTGTTAGATGGGATTGAAGAGGAGTACAATCAGTCAGTTTGACGATGTAATTTTAAAATGACATGTAAAACGCCTTCTAGCCGGATTGTAGATTGTTTGCCTTTGCGGACCTTTTCGCTTCAACCTCGGGACCCAACAGTCCAGAGTGTGTCCGAATACCCTGACGGTTAAAAAAGAATCGGGGCATGCATGGAGACAAGGCGTAGGGGTCATAATTGCTTTATCAGACAAGTGCCCAACTAGCTATGTTATATTACATGGTTAGTAAGAAACATCTTCCAGGGAGAATAGTTCCGTTAAGGGTTCCTTTCCCTGGGAGGCATGCCCTAAGGTGCATGTCCGGACTGCGAAAATAGCAGAAAAAGCATCTAGGGGCAGATAAATAAGTAAGTAATAAATCATCTTTCAGGTCACCGACCGAATATTCCCTTAAGAATGCTAGCCTTCGGCTTCACCCAGTCTGAGGTACACATCCGGCTGACCCGGCTGTAACAATCGCAGAGGTGCTCCCTTTACCTCCTAGCCGAACAATCGGGAACATAGGGGTAAGCACAGGAGCCAGGCAACCCGGCTTGGCCGAAACTTAAGTCATATCGATGCATATAATGGTTATCGAAAGGTACATGCGGAAGTGTGACACATGTTGTGGGCATGAAGCCCATATAAATAAGCTTCTGTTAAAGAAGCCCCCAGGTATAACGAGTGCGAGTAGCACATCAAGTGAGTGTGAACAAAGCACAGATTAACCCTCAAGAGGTTTGTACTGAAAGAGGGAGAAAAAAGGAGGGAAAACAAAGACAGCGAAAAAACATGAAAGGTGGACGGAGGAAGGAGACGAACCATGAGTCCGGCGCTAGGTGTAAAATCTTCGGAGACGGGCTGCGTTCCATGGGTTTGGCTCGAGTCAGTTGTCAGATGCGTTGCATAGACGGTATGCACCGCCGGTAAGGACTTGGTCGATGATGAAGGGACCTTCCCATTTGGGCTTAAGTTTGTCCTTTTTCTTGTCCGGCAGGCGTAGGACTAGCTCGCCAACATTGTAAGTTTTAGCTCGTACTTCTCTGCTTTGATATCTTCGAGCCTGCTGTTAATAGAATGCGGAACGGGAATTTGCCACGTCACGCTCCTCCTCTAAAGCATCCAAACTGTCCTGCCGATCCAACTCGGCTTCTCTTTCCTCGTACATGCACACGCGAGGTGAGTCATGAATTATATCGCAGGGCAAAACTGCCTCAGCGCCGTATACCATAAAAATGGTGTGAATCCGGTTGTGCGGTTTGGCATGGTCCGCAGCCCCCAGAGTACGAAGTCGAGCTCCTCTACCCAGTGCGTGTTAGATTCCGTGAGGGACCGCACTAATCTGGGTTTAATGCCGCTCATGATGAGACCATTTGCCTGTTCCACTTGACCATTGGTTTGAGGGTGGTAGACTGAAGCGTAGTCGAGCTTGATGCCCATGTTTTTGCACCAGAGTTTAACCTCGTCGGCCGTGAAATTCGTGTCGTTATCAGTGATGATGCTGTGGGGGACGCCAAAATGGTGTACTACCCCGGATATGAAGTCTATCACAGGTCCGGATTCTGCCGTTTTAACCGGCTTGGCCTCTATCCATTTGGTGAATTTATCCACCATGACCAATAAGTATTTGTGCTTGTGGGTTCCCCCTTTAAGGGGTCCAACCATGTCAAGCCCCCAGACCGCGAACGGCCAAGTAATGGGTATAGTTTTGAGGGCGGTGGGTGGCATGTGGCTCTGATAAGCAAAGAGCTGGCAGCCGACGCATCGTTGGACTAAGTCCTGAGCATCTGCCCAGGCGGTCGGCCAATAAAATCCTGTACGGAAGGCCTTGCCTACAAGGGCCCGGGCGGCGGCGTGGTGCCCGCCGAGTCCGGCGTGAATTTTAGCCAGGAGATTTCACCCTTCCTCTTCGGAGATACACCTTTGAAGGACTCCGGTTGTGCTTTTCTTATAAAGTTCTCCCTCATGGACCTTGTAGGCTTTAGATCGCCGAACTATGCAGCGGGCCTCATTTTGGTCTTCGGGAAGTTCCTGCCGGATTAGGTAGGCTAGGAATGGTTCCATCCACGGGGCAATTACTGCCAGTATTTCGTGGGATGAATCTGTTATTTCATTGGCTAGGCCACCAATTGTGTCAAAATGTTCTGCGTTAGGTGATGCAGTTGGTTCCGGATTGTTATTTCCGGACTCCTCTTCCCATAATACGGATGGCTTAAAGAGCCATTCCAGGAAGATGTTTGGAGGGAGGGCATCGCGTTTTGCGCTGATGCGTGCCAACACATCTGCTGCCTGGTTAATATCCCGGGCTACATGGTGGAATTCGAGTCCTTCGAACCGGGCTGACATTTTTAGGACAACGTTTCGGTAGGCTGCCATTTTCGGATCCTTGGCATCAAAGTCTCCATTTACTTGGGATATTGTGAGGTTTGAATCCCCGCACACCTCTAGGCGTTGAATACCCATGGAGATTGCCATCCGGAGGCCATGTAGAAGGGCCTCGTATTCGGCTGCGTTGTTGGAGTCCTTGTACATTATTTGAAGAACGTATTGGACTGTGTCTCCGGTTGGGGACGTCAGGACGACGCCAGCTCCCAAGCCAGCCAACATTTTGGAGCCGTCGAAATGCATGATCCAATTGGAGTATGCGCCGTACTCTTTAGGGAGTTCGGCTTCGGTCCATTCGGTGATGAAGTCAGCCAGAACTTGCGACTTGATAGCTCGCCGTGGTTTGTAGGTTATATCAAATGGTAAGAGCTCAATGGCCCATTTTGCAATCCTGCCCGTCGCATCGCGATTGTTTGTAATGTCGTTGAGAGGTACTTCGGAGGCCACCATTATGGAACACTCTTGAAAGTAGTGTCGCAGCTTCCGGGATGCCATGAACACCGCGTACGCTATCTTTTGATAGTGTGGGTATCGGGACTTGCATGGGGTTAAGACAGTGGATACGTAGTACACTGGTTTTTGAAGAGGGAATTTGTGCCCTTCTGTTTCTCGTTCGACGACGAGTACCGTGCTGACAACTTGATGTGTTGCTGCGATATATAATAACATTGGTTCGCCCAGGTTGGGCGCGGCCAGGACCGGATTTGTTGCCAATACGGCTTTAATTTCTTCGAGTCCGGCCGTGGCAGCATCCGTCCATTCGAAATGTTCGCTGCGCCGGAGGAGGCGATAGAGGGGCAGTGCCTTTTCTCCCAAATGGGAGATGAAGCGGCTTAGAGCCGCCACGCATCCGGTTAGCTTTTGTATTTGCTTGAGGTCTTTTGGGATATCCAATTGTGACAGAGCTTGGATCTTGGCTGGGTTTGCCTCAATTCCTCTACCGGATACAATGAAGCCCAAGAGCTTTCCGGCTGGTACGCCGAAAACACATTTTTCCGGGTTGAGCTTAATGTCATATGCTCGGAGGTTGTCGAATGTCACCCTCAAGTCGTCTACTAGAGTTTTGACGTGTTTGGTCTTGACGACCACATCGTCTATGTATGCCTCGACTGTTTTGCCTATCTGGGTGGCCAGAGATGTCTGAATCATGCGTTGATATGTTGTGCCGGCGTTTTTGTGTCCGAAGGGCATTGTGTTGAAGCAGAATGGTCCGTATGGAGTAATAAATGCCGTTGCAGCCTGGTCTTTTTCCGCCATCTTGATTTGATGGTATCCGGAGTATGCGTCGACGAAGCACAATGAATCGTGCCCTGTGGTAGCATCGATGATTTGGTCGATGCAAGGGAGAGGGAAGGGGTCCTTTGGACAGGCCTTGTTAAGGTCTTTGAAATTGACACAAAGGCGCCAGGATTTGTCCTTTTTTGGTACCATTACCAGGTTGGCTAGCCAGTCCGGATGTTTGATATCTCTGATGAATCCGGCTTCTAAGAGTTTGGCTAGCTCCTCTCCCATTGCCTGTCTTTTGGGTTCGGAAAATCGCCGAAGAGCCTGTTTGACTGGCTTGAATCCTTTTAGGATATTTAGGCTGTGCTTTGCCAGCCTGCGTGGGATTCCTGGCATGTCTGAAGGGTGCCAGGTAAAAATGTCCCAATTTTCCCGAAGGAATTCCCGTAGTGCGGCTTCTACATCAGGATTTAATTGTGCCCCAATGGAGGCCGTCTTTGTGGGGTCTGTTGGATGGACCTGGAATTTGACTATTTCGTCTGCTGGTTTAAAAGAGGTGGACTTGGACCTTTTATCGAGTATCACATCGTCCCTATCCACCGTGGAGTGCAGCGCAGTTAGTTCCTCTGCCGCTAAGGCTTCGGATAATGCCTCTAGGGCCAGTGCGGCTGTCTTATTTTCAGCGCGGAGTGCTGTATCTGGATCACTGGCGAGAGTGATTATTCCATTGGGTTCGGGCATTTTGAGCTTCATGTACCTGTAATGGTGTATAGCTTGGAAGACTGTGAATGCCTCTCGCCCTAACAAGGCGTGATATCCGCTGCCGAATGGGGCCACTTGGAATGTGACCTCTTCGGACCTGTAATTGTCCGGCGAGCCGAACACTACATCTAGCATGATTTTTCCTGTGCAGTGTACTTCTCGACTAGGGATTATTCCCCTGAAGGTTGTGCTGCTTCGCTCAATGTGGCTCCAGTCAATTTCCATTTTTTGAAGGGTTTCTTCGTAGATGAGGTTTAATCCGCTGCCGCCATCCATGAGTACCTTGGTAAGACGAAAGCCGTCCACTATCGGACTGAGGACCAATGCGGCTGGTGCTCTAGCTGTTTGGAATTTAGGTTCATCGCTGGCATTGAAGGTGATAGCCGTGTCGCTCCATGGATTTGCTGTTGCTACTTGGTAGACTTCGGCGAGGCTGCGGATTGTTCATTTACGCATGTTATTTGATGCGAAAGTCTCGAAGACTGTTAATACCGTACTGGTAGTGCTGGGCTGGTTGCCCGGGGCTAAAAAGCCTTCACTACTTTTGGCCACCTGCCATAGTATCCAACATGCTCGAAGGCTATGTGTTGGAGTGGCGCCCTCCGTACTGTGGATCTTGCAGGGTCCGTTGAGCCATCCCTCCAGTATGGTTCCGTACCCTTTAGGGGTTTTTTGATTTTTGGTTTTTAACCCAGGTGCTTGAGTATGACGCACTCTTTTATTTCGGACTGGGGTTGTATTCAGGGCCGGATTGTCCCAGAACCTAGTTTCGGTTTTCTAGGCACTCTCCATCGCATAGTATTTTTGTACAATGGTCGCAAGGTCGGTGAAGCGTGTAACTTCGCGATGACTGATGGCGTTTATGATTCCCTTGTCCGTGCAATTGTTGCAGAAAATTGAAATCGCGCTTTCTTCATGGCAGTCCTTTATGTTGTTCATAACCAGGAGGAATCTGGCCCAATAATGATGTACTGTTTCATCGGGCTCTTGCCGTATTTGAGATAGATCACTTATGTTTGGGTGGGCGGGTGGAACTAAGTTCGGAACCCCGCCCGATCTGAGGCTCCAAGGCCAGGAAGCTTGGTTTGTTGGATGCTTTCCAATGAATCTGGTCTGATGCCTGACTTTAGGTTCAGTATTTGATTGGCGTCCGTCCCTCCACGGGAATCCGGCATGGAGGGATCGGGAATCCGGACATGGTTGGTTTTCAACACAGAAGAAGAGTCACCGCATTGTTCCTCTACCACAACAATGTGGTGGGTAGCCTGGGGAGAGTTAATTTCTCTCAGATCGGTTTTATGCCCAATCTGATCGTAGTCTGTAGGACTCCCAGGGCGGCGATGCGATCCAAGAGCTCGTTTACGGAGGTGAGCTCAATCGGATCTAACTGCTCGGCGAATTCCGAGCTGAAGGGAAGATCGCTTTTGATGACCTGAGAGGTCACCGTCGGAGCGGTGGCCGAACAGGCGGTCATAAGAAAACCACCTAGCCGGATAGTTTGGCCGGCGGCCAAAACTCCCTTGATGACGGCGCCGTCTTTAAAGACGGGAAAAGGCATCCTTCCTGATTGCGACGGCACAGAGGAACTCGCAATGAAAGCACCAATGTCGGTGTCAAAACCGGCGGATCTCGGGTAGGGGGTCCCGAACTGTGCGTCTAGGCAGATGGTAACAGGAGACAAGGGACACAATGTTTTACCCAGGTTCGGGCCCTCTTGATGGAGGTAAAACCCTATGTCCCGCTTGATTAATATTGATGATGTGTGTTACAAGAGTAGATCTACCACGAGATCAAGGAGGCTAAACCCTAGAAGCTAGCCTATGGTATGATTGTTGTTCGTCCTACGGACTAAAGCCATCCGGTTTATATAGACACCGGAGAGGGCTAGGGTTACACAGAGTCGATTACAATGGTAGGAGATCTACATATCCGTATCTCCAAGCTTGCCTTCCACGCCAAGGAAAGTCCCATCCGGACACGGGACGAAGTCTTCAATCTTGTATCTTCATAGTCTTGGAGTCCGGCCGATGATGATAGTTCGGCTATCCGGACACCCCCTAGTCCAGGACTCCCTCGGTTACAATGGGAGGAGATCTTCATATCGTATCGCCAAGCTTGCTTTCCACGCCAAGGAAAGTCCTATCCGGACACGGGACGTAGTCTTCAATCTTGTATCTTCATAGTCCGGGAGTCCGGCCAAAGGTCTTAGTCCGGCCATCCGGACACCCCCTAATCCAGAACCCCCTTAGTAGCCCCTGAACCAGGCTTCAATGACGAGAGTCCGGCGTGCAAGTTGTCTTCGGCATTACAAGGTGGGTTCCTCCTCCGAATATTTCATAGAAGATGTTGAACACCAGGGTAGTGTCCGGCTCTGCAAAATAAGTTCCACATTCCTTCGTAGAGAGAATAATATTTGTATCAATCGGATCTGCTGACGTATTCTGTGGCGTGACATCATGCCACAGCCAGGCTCTTTATTCATTTTATTGTTCCACCTCAGCGCGTTTAGCGAGGTGGTTTCCTTGGCACGTCTTGTCAAAGTAGAGATCGTGTCCCCTTATTCCGGGATTCTCATAAATATGGGTGTGGGTAACCCAACCGCGCCATTAACCACGGCGCTTGGGAGATAAGCGAGTTTTATTAGACCGGTGGGGGGCTCGTAGTTTTGGCTGCCCATATAAGGGGATAAGAATCCGCCCTTTCCATTCACGCCCTCTTCCTCCTCTACTTATCCGTCCCTGCGCGCTCGAGCTCCAGCGCCCAAGCCCTCACTTCCCACCTCAACCTTCTCCAACCATGTCTGGAGCGGGAGGTAGATGGATGGCCTCCTCCGTTATGGAGGGACAAATCAAAAACCTGAGGAAGGCCGGATACTTGTCTAACGACATCACGCACCGGCTCCCCGATGCGGGGCAACTCATCCCCACCCCCAGGCCCCATGAGAGGGTTGTTTTTCTTCCCCATTTTCTCCGCGGACTGGGTTTTCCTCTTCACCCGTTCGTCCGGGGGCTCATGTTCTACTATGTCCTGGACTTCCACAATCTGGCCCCGAACTTCATCCTCAATATCTCGGCATTTATCGTCGTGTGCGAGGCCTTCTTCCGCATCCAGCCCCACTTTGGCCTATGGCTGAAGATCTTTAGCGTCAAGCCGAAGGTCGTGCAAGGCCGACAGGCGGAATGCGGAGGCGCCATAGTGGGCAAGATAGCCAACGTCACCTGGCTCGAGGGTGCCTTCATGGAAACCATCAAAGGGTGGCAATCTGGGAGGTTTTATATCACCGAGCCGCGTGACCCTAAATGGGAAGCGGCCCCCGAATTTCGATCCGGCATCCACACTCGGCTCACATCTTGGAAAGAGACGGGCCTGTCGTGGGGCAATCCGGAAGAGGTGACCGGACTCCAAACCTGCGTCCGAGACCTGGTGACCAAGAAGGTCAAGCTTGTCAACGTGGTCTAGGTCATGATCTTCCGCCGGATCCTCCCGTGTCAACGACGGGACTTCAATTTTTAGGAGTTCGACCCGGCCCCGCACCAGACTCTGTCCCGGCTCTTTGAAACGAAGCACGAGGACGCCTGGAAGGTGCTCTTCAAGAGTTCCGAGGTCTCCCCTCCCATCACGGAGGATCGTGGATTCTGCGCCAAACGTCAAGCCTCCGAAGTAAGCTTACATTTAGTCCCTTACGGGATACCCAAATTTCATAGTGTGATTTTTATGTGGGATCTAAACTCCCGTTCCTTTGACAGGACTGGAAGAGGACATCCGGACAGTTCAACTGTCTGGCCCCTTTGCCCGAAGGCCCAGTAGATGCACACTTAGCGAAGCTACTGGTTCCGGCACCCCACGTGGTGCCGGAGAAGAAGGCCAAGGAGAAGGCCACGGGGACCCGAAAGAGTTCCCGGCACCCGGTGTCGTCGGAATTGCCCGACGGCCCCAACACACCCTCCGCCTCTAAAGACGAGGAGGAGGAGGAGGAATCAGATGCCTCTCCCCCTCCAACGGGGGGGAGGAAAGAAGAGAAAGGCCACCCCAACTAGGGAAGACGGAGGGTCCAAGAAGGGGAAATCCCTTCTGCCAGACTACGCCACCGACGCCGAAGACGGCGGGAAGGACTGGCCATCTAGGGTCAAGCCCCTGGCAAAATCATAAGTTTCCGGCTACCCGAATGACTTGTTGCACTCCTTTATTATTTGATACCTTCTAACACCGAAGCTAATCATGCAGTCTGCCCAGAGCTCAGCTTGGCGATTCGTCGAGCGGATCTCTGAATTCGACGGATGTGAATAGCGCTTCGCTTCCGACGGCCTCCTCCCCTCTGCCTACAGACGACGCTGAGGTGGAGTCCCATAGGGGACAAAACCAGGAGGAGGTGGTCCTGGAAGCGCCACAAGGCGACCTTCCGGACTCCCAGCCCAAAGGGGGTAAAGTCCCGGAGGGATCTAAGTCCAGCCCCGGGCCGGACACTGCTCCGGAACCATCAGTGGTTCCAGAGCCCGACAGGCGGCGCCTTCATAAGAAGGGCAAGCCCGCGACGCCGGCGACTTCCGTCCACCCGGAGGCGCCGGACAATTTGTTGGAGGCGCTTAACGGGGCCTCCATCAACGAAGAACACCGCACTGTTATGAGTGCGGTGATTCAGAAGGTTCAGTCCGCCAAGAGTGGGCTGACGGAAGCCTGCACAAGCCTGTTAATGGGCTTTGAGGTATGTGTTCAAAAACATATATAAAAAATGTTACCGCATAGACAGTAGCCCCTGATGCTCAGTTCGGTGTTCGGAAAGAAAAGCCGAACTGAGGATCTCAAAAGATATACGCAGGAGTCTAATAGAAATATGTCAATATGGGAATGTAGGCTGCGCTGCTGACCTCTGCCGCACTGACTGCGGAGGTCAATGCCTTGAAGGAAAGCCTCGAGCGGTCTGAGAGCTAGCTCGGTCGTGCCAAGAAGCAGCTCGAGGATAAAGAGGGTACATAGTACCTCTTGTAAATGTATATAGAAATACTTGGTTGCATAATAATAACAGGACCAACGTTAACGTTGCAGGAGCCACGACCGAGGTGGCGACCCTAAAAGAGGTATTTTCGAAGGCCGAAAAGAGTGCGGCCTTGGAGCACACCGAGCGAGAGAAGCAGGAGGCGCGGGTGGCGGAGGTGCGGCAAGAGCTCCAGGCTCTCGTGGAAAAACACGAGAGTTTGGAGCGTGACTCGAAGACTCGAGAGTCCGAGCTTGCCTTGGCTCTTGAGAGTGCCAAGACCGCTAAGGACGAAGCCCAGAAGGCCCTTCACGAGATCGAGGCGATGAAGAAGATAGCGGCGGGTAAGGCATTCTTTATGCAAAGCAAAAATATAAAAGTTAATTATCTGCTACATACCCGAATCCGGAGATCTCCAGGAGCATTCGCCGATCTGCCCCGAAATGTGTCTGATGCCGCCGCATACTACCGATCTGAAGAGGGGAGCTCGACGGAAAAAGTGTTCTGGTCATAGTATGCTCAGGCCGAACATCCAGTGCCCCTGAGCGACCAGCTGAAGCAGCTGGTTGAGCTCCACAAGGTGGCCGAACAGGCCATGAAGGGCCTCATAGCTCGGCTGTGGCCTGGAGAAGTCATGCCTGGGAGCTACTTCGGTCTGGTGCGGCGGCTGGTGGACGCGTGTCTGTGGGTTGAGGTCGTCAAGCGCTCCGTTTGTATTGAAGGTGCCCATCGGGCCCTTGCCCGTTCTTAGGTGCACTGGGGCAAACTAGACGCAGAGAAGCTGTTGACGGACGCGCCACTGCCGGGCAAGGAGTATCATACGCCCGAGATGTATTATAATGGCATTCGGAAGGGTGCCCGCCGCATAGCGGATGAGTGCTCCAAAGATGTAATTTTTGAGTAAACTCGCATGTGATATCCTGTACGCTGAAGCTTTGTTCATATGCGTTAAGCAACGCTTGTTAATTTAAAATATTACCTTCTGTGCGGCCGTTTATCAAATCTGAGAGATGCAAGTCGTCGACTTCGACCCCCATGCCACGAGTGCTGGGGTGTTCGGGATAAACCTGAGCGCTCTTGTTCCCATTCTTGGGTCCATCTAGGGAGGCATTCAGCACAACGATTCAGGCCGTCGGACTTATAATGCTTTATCACTCTCACTTAGCCATAGAATTCTATAATTTTAAATTTCGGCGAAGCCCCTAGTATTCGGAAGACCGAGTTCGGGGCGCTTTCCACGCCTAGGCCGGATAAGTCCGGTTCCTCGCTTGAAGCGGCATAAGTCTTTAAGGACTCGAAGAAACCTCGCGAACAGCGACCGGTCTCTCACACTATCATGACAGTCAGTTTTAGCTTTCTCTACTGAGGTGTTAACCCAACTCAACTGGGGCACAATCGCAGTAGTTCTCCCAGCGCTACCTTAGCCAACAATGCGGAACGTAAGGTACCAAAACATGGGAGCCGGGCAAACCCAACTATTGACCAAAGACATGATTCGGAGCCGATGCATATAGTACTATAAGTTCGGGGTGCCGCACTTGTTAGAGTGTTCGGTCTTCTCACACCATGTTATGGGGTGTTGTAAGCCCCTGGTGTATTATCCATACCAAAGTGTATGGTTGCATAGTGTCATGACTGAACATATTTGCATATAAAAATAGATAAGTACAATAATAGGTAAGAGCTATATATTGTTCATTAAAAAAGGGCTGCTGCGAAAGCAGAACGATACAAAAAGTGCGGTAAGCAAGAGATGGGAGTATTTGACATATTCCCCTCCAGGGGCAAGCTGCAGGATTGTAAGAGAAACAGGTATTAAACTCGTTATAGAGACCACCTGGACTTTTGACGTGGCTTGCTTCCTCCCTGGCTATTGCATCGTTGGTTCGGCGAGAGTATTGCCAGACAGGCCTTCCGAATAGTTGGCTCCTGAAAGTGTGTGAAAAGGAAAACGGTGAAATAGGGAGCCCCTTAGTGCGGTTGAGCCGCATTCTGGTCATGCCGTTGTTGTGCCCCTCCCCTTATGCCCATCGTATCTCTAAGGCGTAATTATGTATGCGTGGTACCAGTATCGCTGTTGGACGGGGGCTGGGGTTGGGGCCGCCCTGCTATGCTTGCTCGGAAAGTGCCAGCCGGATTTGTTGTAGGTTACTTCGGGCTTGCTTGACGTTGTCCGGGCGTTTGGCACCTGGATTGAAGAACTGCCTTGAGAGGCTACTCTGTACTTCCGCTGCTAGGGCCGCCGTGTGCTCCTCCGTTCGGAGAGAGCGTTCGGTGTTTCCGTTTACCGTGATGACCCCGCGAGGTCCTGGCATCTTGAGCTTGAGATATGCGTAGTGCGCCACCGCATTGAATTTGGAAAATGCGGTTCGCACGAGCAGGGCGTGATAGCCGCTGCGGAATGGGACTATGTCGAAGATTAACTCCTCGCTCCGAAACTTATCCAGGGATCCGAAGACCACCTCGAGTGTGACCGAGCCTGTACAGCTGGCTTCTACCCCTGGTATGACACCTTTGAAGGTTGTCTTTGTGGGTTTCATCCTTGAAGGATCGATGCCCATTTTTCGCACTGTGTCCTGGTAAAGCAGGTTCAGGCTACTGCCGCCGTCCATTAGGACTCTGGTAAGGTGGAATCCATCGATAATTGGGTCTAGGACCAGTGCGGCGAATCCGCCGTGACGGATGCTGGTGGGATGGTCCCGTTGATCGAAGGTGATTGGGCAGGAGGACCATGGGTTGAACTTTGGGGGACTGGCTCCAGCGCATAGACGTCCTTGAGAGCACGCTTCCGCTCCTTTTGGGGATGTGGGTTGCGTATATATTCACCGTCCGAACTTGCAGGGGAAATCCCTTCTGTCCTTTGTTGTTCGGCGGCCGGGGCCCCTCCTCGTCATCGCTATGTAGCCCCTTGTCTCTAGTCTCGGCACTTAACTTGCCTGCCTGCTTGAACACCCAACAATCCCTGTTGGTGTGATTGGCTGGTTGTTCGGGTGTGCCGTGTATCTGGCACGAGCGATCGAGTATCCGGTCTAAGCTGGATGGGCCCTCAGGGTTTCTTTTGAATGGATTCTTCCGCTGACCCGGTTTAGAGCCTCTGAATCCGGCATTGACTGCCGTATCTTCAGTATTGTCACTGTTAATGCGGCATTTATGCTTGTTGTGACGTGACCTGCCGTTGTTATCCTTGGTATCCGAATTGCCAGGGCTCTTGGTTATGTTGTTGCTACGAGCTAGCCAACTATCTTCTCCCGCGCAGAAGCGAGTCATGAGTGTCGTGAGGGCTGCCATAGACTTCGGCTTTTCCTGTCCTAGGTGCCGGGCAAGCAATTCGTCTCAGATGTTGTGCCTGAAGGCTACGAGGGCCTCGGCGTCCGGACAATTGACTATTTGGTTTTTCTTGGTTAGGAACCATGTCCATAATTGTCTGGCCGATTCCTCTGGCTGCTGGATTATGTGGCTTAGGTCATCGACGTCTGGTGGTCGCACATACGTGCCCTCGAAGTTGTCAAGGAATGTGGATTCCAGGTCCTCCCAACAACTAATTGACTCTGCTGGTAGGCTATTAAGCCAATGTCGAGCTGGTCCTTTAAGCTTGAGCGGGAGGTATTTGATGGCGTGTAGATCATCACCACGGGCCATGTGGATATGAAGGAGATAATCCTCGATCCATACCGCAGGATCTGTTGTGCCATCGTATGGTTAGATGTTTACGGGTTTGAAGCCCTCGGGGATTTGATGATCCATTACTTCGTCTGTGAAGCATAGTGGGTGTGCGGCGCCCCTGTACTGGGCTATATCACGACGCAGCTCGGACAAGCTTGGTCTGTTGTATTCGGCCGGGCCATACTTATTATGTCCGGCGTGACAGCTAGCGTCACGTGAAGCGGGGCGCCCATGCGATCCATAGATCGATCTTGTTTGCCTTGCCTTATTCTCCAAGATGTCTCGCAGGTTTGTTGCATCTCCCCGTACTCTAGTATGTTTTGAGCCGTGTCGGGGGGCGGCCTGGGTTGAGGGCCTGAAGGCCTCTCTATCGCGGCCACGGGGTAGCCGATCGGGCGCATCGTACGCTGGTGATGTAGGTTTAGTTGCTTCCTCCTCGAGTTGGGGTAGCAGCCTGCGCTTCGGGTAGCTCTTGGATGGGCGTTCTAGTTTATACTCTTCAGCCGCCAGGACATCGGTCCATCTGTCGGCTAGCAAGTCTTGGTCAGCTCTAAGTTGCTGCTCTTTCTTCTTGAGGCTGCTTGCCGTGGCTACGAGTCTGCGTTTGAAATTCTCTTGTTCGACGGGATCCTCTGGCACGACGAATTCGTCGTCGTCGAGGCTTGCCTCGTCTTCGGAGGGAGGCATGTAATTGTCGTCCTCGTCTTCTTTGTCGGCCGCTCTCTCATGAGGGCTGGCTCCTTCGTCCTCCTGCACTGAATCCTGCTGGAGGGGGTTTTCCTCGGCACTGTCCGGCATATTGTTATCTCTGGTGCCAGAATCTCCGTTTTTGCTTTGGCGGGACTTAGAGCGGCGCCGCTGACGTCGGCGCTTGGGTTGCTTCTTGGAGGGATCATCCTCCGTTTTCTCCTCCCCATCCCCCGCTTTAGGGGTGTCCACCATGTATATGTCATATGACAAGGTGGCTTTCCAGTTCCCTATAGGCACTGGTTCTTGATTGTCTCCTTCATCGGCGTCCATGCCGTCGATGTCTTCGGAGTCAAAGTCGAGCATGTCGGTTAAATCGTCGACAGTGGCTACGAAGTGGGTGGTGGGTGGGCTACGAATTTCTTCGTCGTCCGCATCCCAACCGTGTTGGCTATAGTCCGGCCAGGGCTCTCCTGACAAAGAGAGAAACCTTAATGAATTCAGGATATTGCCGAAAGGAGAGTGCTGAAAGACATCCGCGGCGGTGAACTCTATGACCGGAGCCCAATCGGGCTTAATCGGAAGAGGTGCGGGATTTACGGAGTCCAGATCGGAGTCCGGCACCTTGGAGTCACGGGCCTTGCGAGGGACTAGGCTGGTATCCGGCTCTATCGCCATAGAGGTTGCAGTTTCCGAGGCGGCGTCCAACCGTCCGTCCCCGACTGGCATAGTGGGCTCCGAGCTAATGGTCGGAGCGGACACCTGAGCGACACTCCGGGCGTTGTCCGATGACAGGGCTAAATCATGCCCATCGTGACAGTGCGGCGCGCCCGGTCGTGGCTCAAATGTGTCGAAGATCAAGTCCCCATGGATGTCGGCCGTGTAGTTTAAGCTTCCAAACCTGACCTGATGGCCAGGGGCGTAGCTTTCGATCTGCTCCAGATGGCCGAACGAGTCAGCCCGTAGTGCGAAGTCGCCGAATACGAAGATCTGTCCATGGAGAAAAGTCTCATCCCGGACAGCGTCGCGATTGACGAGCGAAGAAGCCATCGGGCCTAAAGGCGACGACACAGAGGAACTCTCAATGAAAGCACCAATGTCGGTGTCAAAACCAGCGGACTCGGGTAGGGGGTCCCGAACTGTGCGTCTAGGAAGATGGTAACAGGAGACAAGGGACACGATGTTTTTACCCAGGTTCGGGCCCTCTCGATGGAGGTAAAACCCTACTCCTGCTTGATTAATATTGATGATATGGGTAGTAAAAGAGTATATCTACCACGAGATCAGAGTGGCTAAACCCTAGAATCTAGCCTATGGAATGATTGTTGTTCGTCCTACGGACTAAAACTCTCCGGTTTATATAGAGTCGGTTACAATGGGAGGAGATCTTCATATCGTATCGCCAAGCTTGCCTTCCATGCCAAGGAAAGTCCCATCCGGACACGGGACGGAGTCTTCAATCTTGTATCTTCATAGTCCGGGAGTCCGGCCAAAGGTCTTAGTCCGGCCATCTGGACACCCCCTAATCCAGGACTCCCTCACCCGTGAATGGAGGCATGCGTTGAAGAAGTGAGAAGGTTGGAGGAACACTTTGACGGATTGCAAAGAGAGCATGTGACACATGCAGAAAATAGCACTGCTGATTATTTGTCAAAGTGTGCCGCACAAAAGCTCCCTGTGGAACAAGGGACCATTGTCCTTCATCTGACTTAGCCATCAGTATCTCCATTGGCGATGGCTAGGAAAAGGAGGAAGCTGGACTCGGGCAAGCCTTTACCGGCAGGGCCTCTACGGTCCCCGGTAGAGAAGTTGCCGGGAACAACTCCACTTCGCTTGGTGAGCTGTGATACGTCTCCGTCTTATCTGTAATTTTTTATTGTTCCATGCCAATATTCTTTAACTTTATATACTTTTGGCAACTTTTTATACTATTTTTTGGGACTAACATATTGATCCAATGCCCAGTGCCAGTTCCTGTTTGTTGCATGTTTTATGTTTCGCAGAAACCCAATATCAAATGGAGTCCAAACGGGATAAAAATGGATGGAGATCATTTTTGTAATATTTATGATTTTAGGGAGGAAAAACCAACGCGAGACGGTGCCCAAGGGGGCCACGAGGCAGGGGGCGTGCCCATGACCTTCGTGGGCACCCTGTAGGGCGGTTGACGCTCTTCTTTTGCCGCAAGAAAGCTAATTTTAGGAGAAAATTTTGGGCGAAAGTTTCAATCCAATCGGAGTTACGGATCTCCGGATATAAAAGAAACGGTGCCATGGTAGAATCTGGGAACGCACAAACAGAGAGAAATAGAGAGATAGATCCAATCTCGGAGGGGCTCTCACCCCTCCCATGCCATGGGAGCCAAGGACCAGAGCGGAAACCCTTCTCCCATCTAGGGAGAAAGTCAAGGAAGAAGAAGAAGGGGGGCTGTCTCCCCCTTGCTTCCGGTGGCGCCAGAACGCTACCGGGGGCCATCATCATCACCGTGATCTTCACCAACTCCTCCGCCATCTTCACCAACATCTCTATCACCTTCCCCCATCTATATTCAACGGTCCACTCTCAAGCAATCCGTTGTACCCTCTACTTGCACATGGTGCTTTATGCTTCATATTATTATCCAATGATGTGTTGCTATCCTATGATGTCTGAGCAGATTTTCGTTGTCCTACCGGTGATTTGATGAATTGCTATGATTGGTTTAATTTGCTTGTGGTTATGTTGATGTACTATTGTGCCCTCTGTGTCGCGCAAGCGTGAGGGATTCCCGCAATAGGGTGTTGCAATACATTCATGATTCACTTATAGTGGGTTGCTTGAGTGACAGAAGCATAAACCTGAGTAAGGGGGTTGTGGCATATGGGATAAAGGGGACTTGATACTTTAATGCTATGGTTGGGTTTTACCTTAATGATTTAGTAGTTGTGGATGCTTGCTAGAGTTCCAATCAAAAGTGCATATGATCCAAGAATAGAAAGTATGTTAGCTTATGCCTCTCCCACATAAAACTTTCTATCGGTCTCGTAACATAGTCAATTGCTTAGGGACAATTTCACAACTCCTATCACCACTTTTCCACACTCGCTATATTTACTTTATTGCATCTTTATCTAAACAGCCCTAGCTATTATTTACGTGCTCTTTATTATCTTGCAAACCTATCCTATCACACCTACGAAGTCTTTCTAGTTTCATACTTGTTCTAGGTAAAGCGAACACTAAGCGTGCGTAGAGTCGTATAAGTGGTAGATAGGACTTGAGAGAATATTTGTTCTCCCTTTAGCTCCTCGTTGGGTTCGACACTCTTACTTATCGAAAGAGGCTACAATTATGCCCTACACTTGTGGGTTATGAAGACCTTTTTCTGGCGCCGTTGCCGGGGAGTCATAGCGTGGGGTGAATATTCTCGTGTGTGCTTGTTTGTTTTATCACTAAGTAATTTTTATTTGTTATTCTTACTTGTTTTCTATCTTTTGTTACGGGTAGGAAATGCAAAATACCAAAAAAATAGTTGTGCCTACTAAACGAATGGTTGAAGTACCACTCAAAATCTATCACACTCTTGAAGCTTTTTACTTGGATCATCTTCGATCCCTTTGTGCTCATGCTGAAACCCCCACTAGCTTAGTTGAGGGAAAATCTTTAGATGAGCATGCTTGTTATGTGTGACACAGCATATCCGAAAAAGGGAAACTTTTACTGGATCAAATTCATCGTTTGCAATGCTATGCTTGGAATTTATGTGAATTATATGATGTTACTTGTTGTTCTGAAAACCATAAGAAACACCTTCCCTACCAATGTGAGTTTAGTGACAATGGAATCGTATCTTTGTATGCTAAGGGTGTTTATAATTACTATGATGTTTAACAAATTGAAGAATTTGTTGCTTTTAAGGGTTCTTATGAAATTGCTTCTTTGATTGAAAAGTATGATGCCACTCTTTACAAATCTGAAAATATTGCCATACTTGAATATTGTTATGATAATTATGCTTCTAATGCTTATGTTAAACCATATATTAAGGACTTCTCCGCTGTCCAAGAAGAGACTAATATTTTGCAGGAGTCTATGGAAGAAGAAATTGATGAAACTTTGAACTCATTGGTCGAAAAAGATGATGAGGAGAGCAAAGAACAAAAGGAGGAAGAGCGGATTAGCTACCCGTGCCCACCTTCTAATGAGAGTAACTCTTCAACTCATACATTGTTTAATTTCCCTTCATGCTTACCAAAGGATGATTGCTATGATGATTGTTATGATCCCGTTGATTCTCTTGAAATATCCCTTTTTGATGATGCTTGCTATGCTTGTGGCCAAGATGCCAATATGAATTATGCTTATGGAGATGAACTTGCTATATTTCCTTATGTTAAACATGAACTTGTTGCTATTGCACCCACACATGATAGTCCTATTATCTTTTTGAATTCTCCCAACTACACTATATCGGAGAAGTTTGTGCTTATTAAGGATTATATTGATGGGTTGCCTTTTACCATTGCACATGATAATTTTGATGAATGTGATATGCATGTGCTTGCTTCTCCTACTTGCAATTATTATGAGAGAGGAACTATATCTCCACCTCTCTATGTTTCCAATATGATAAAATTGCAAGAAACTGTTCATACTATGCATTGGCCTTTACTTGGTGTGCATGAATTGTTATTTTATGATATGCCGATGCATAGGAAGAGAGTTACACTTTGTTGTTGCATGATATATGTTACTTTGTGCTCACTACTAAATTACAAATCATTGTTAATTAAAATTGGCTTTGATATACCTTGGGATCCGGGTGGATTCATTACTTGAGCACTATATGCCTAGCTTAATGGCTTTAAAGAAAGCGCTGCCCGCGAGATAACCCAGAAGTTTTAGAGAGTCATTTATTTATGTTGAGTGCTTTTATATAGTTTTAAAACAAAAAAATAAAGAGGGGAACCCAAAACTTTTCAAAAAGGAAAGTGAAAGTGAGAATGACAAGCATTTTTTAAGTGGGAGCTAGCCTTCAACTTTGTTCATGCTCACGGAATCTTTGTGAATCTTAATTACAGAAACTTTTCATCAAAAATAATTATCCCCTTGTACCATTCCATTGTATTATAAAAATAATGTTCCAAGGTTTGCCTTTAGGATGTTTACAATGCTTGTTGGTTTGTACGGTGCAGGACAGATACTTTGGCTATTGTGCGCAATTTTACATTTTTTGCTAGAACGTCAAACGGTTCTGATTCCTTTTTCACTGTATTTATGTACAAATTTTTTATGTTTCCTAATTTTGAAAGAATTGTTGGGGTAACATAAGTATGGTGAATGTTCAGATTGCTACAGACTGATTTGTTTTTGATAGATTCTGTTTTTGATGCATAGTTTACTTGTTTTGATGAAACTATCAATTTCTATCAGTGAATTAAGCCATGAAAAAGCTATATTACAGTAGACACAATGAAAAAACAAAATATGAATTGGTTTGCTACAGTACTTAGAGTATTGATTTGCTTTATTATACTAACGGATCTTACCGAGTTTTCTATTGAAGTTTTGTGTGGATGAAGTGTTTGATCGAGAAGCTCTCGGTATGAGGAAAAGGAGGAGAGGCAAGAGCTCAAGGTTGGGGATGCCTGAGGAACCCCAAGTAAGTATTCAAGGAGACTCAATCGTCTAATCTTGGGGATGCTCCGGAAGGCATCCCCTCTTTCTTCAACAAGTATCGGTATGTTTTCGGATTCGTTTCGTTCATGCGATATGTGCAAGTCATGGAGAGTCCTTTGCATTTAGTTTTCACTTTTCTTTTATGCACCATGATGGTATGAGATAGTCCTTGGTTGATTTATAGAATGCTCTTTGCACTTCACTAAAATCTTTTGAGTATGGCTTTATAGAATGCTTCATGTGCTTCACTTATATCATTTGAAGTTTGGATTGCCTGTTTCTCTTTACATAGAAAACCGCCATTCGTAGAATGCTCTTTTGCTTCACTTATATTTGTTAGAGCGTGGTCATATCTTTTTCAGAAAGAATTAAACTCTCTTGCTTCACTTATATCAATTTAGAGAGATGACATGAATTGGACATTCACATGGTTAGTCATAAAATCCTACATAAACTCGTAGATCACTGAATATGATATGTTTGATTCCTTGCAATAGTTTTGCGATATAAAGGTGGTGATATTAGAGTCATGCTAGTGGGCGACTGTGGATTAGTAGAAATACTTGTGTTGAGGTTTGGGATTCCCGTAGCATGCACGTATAGTGAACCACTTTGTGATGAAGTTGGAGCACAATTTTATTTATTGATTGTCTTCCTTATGAGTGGCGGTCGGGGACGAGCGATGGTCTTTTCCTACCAATCTATCCCCCTAGGAGCATGCACGTAGTACTTTGTTTTCAAAGGCTTGTAGATTTTTGCAATAAGTATATGAGTTCTTTATGGCTAATGTTGAGTCCATGGATTATACACACTCTCACCTTCCACCATTGCTAGCCTCTCTTGTGCCGCGCAACTTTCACCGGTACCATACACCCACCATATACCTTCCCCCAAAATAGCCACCATACCTACCTATTATGGCATTTCAATAGCCATTCCGAGATATATTGTCATGCAACTTCCATCATCATTATATACATGACTTGAGCATTCATTGTCATATTGCTTTGCATGATCGTAAGATAGCTAGCGTGATGTTTTCATGGCTTGTCCGTTTTTTGATGTCATTGCTACGCTAGATCATTGCACATCCCGGTACACCGCCGGAGGCATTCATATAGAGTCATATCTTTGTTCTAGATATCGAGTTGTAATACTGAGTTGTAAGTAAATAAAGTGTGATGATCATCATTATTGGAGCATTGCCCCAGTGAGGAAAGGATGATGGAGACTATGATTCCCCCACAAGTCGGGATGAGACTCCCGACTTTATGAAAAATCAAAGAGGCCAAAGAAGCCCACCAAAAAAATGAGAGACAAAGAGAGAAGGGGCAATGTTACTATCCTTTTACCACACTTGTGCTTCAGAGTAGCACCATGTTCTTCATAGAGAGAGTCTCCTATGCTGTCACTTTCATATACTAGTGGGAATTTTCATTAAAGAACTTGGCTTGTATATTCCGATGATGGGCTTACTCAAATTCCCGAGGTCTTCATGAGCAAGCAAGTTGGATGCACACCCACTTAGTTTTCAGTTTGAGCTTTCATACATTTATTGCTCTAGTGCATCCATTGCATGTCAATCCCTACTCACTCACATTGATATCTATTGATGGGCATCTCCATAGCCTGTTGATACGCCTAGTTGATGTGAGACTATCTTCTCCTTTGTGTCTTCTCCACAACCACCATTCTATTCCACATATAGTGCTACGTCCATGGCTCACGTTCATGTATTGCGTGAAAGTTGAAAAAGTTTGAGATTACTAAAGTACAAAACAATTGCTTGGCTTGTCATCGGGGTTGTGCATGATTAAATACTTTGCGTGATGAAGATAGAGCAACAACCAGACTATATGATTTTGTAGGGATAACTTTCTTTGGCCATGTTGTTTTGAAAAGACACGATTGCTTTATTAGTACGCTCGAAGTATTATCATTTTTATGTCAAATGATAGACTATTGCTTTGAATCACTCGTGTCTTAATATTCATGCCATGATTAGATATATGATCAAGTTTATGCTAGGTAGCATTCCACATCAAAAATTATCTTTTTTATCATTTACCTACTCGAGGACGAGCAGGAACTAAGCTTGGGGATGCTGATACGTCTCCGCCGTATCTGTAATTTTTGATTGTTCCATGCCAATATTCTTTAACTTTCATATACTTTTGGCAACTTTTTATACTATTTTTTGGGACTAACATATTGATCCAGTGCCCAGTGCCAGTTCCTGTTTGTTGCATGTTTTATGTTTCGCAGAAACCCAATATCAAATGGAGTCCAAACAGGATAAAAACAGACGGAGATTATTATTGTATTATTTATGATTTTGGGGAGGAAAAACCAACGCGAGACAGTGCCCGAGGGGGCCACGAGGCAGGGGGCGCGCCCTAGGGGGCAGGTGCGCCCCTGACCCTCGTGGGCACCCCGTAAGGTGGTTGACGCTCTTCTTTTGCCGCAAGAAAGCTAATTTTAGGAGAAAAATCTGGGCGAAATTTTCAATCTAATCGGAGTTACGGATATCCGGATATAAAAGAAACGGTGCCAGGGCAGAATCAAGGAACGCAGAAACAGAAAGAAACAGAGATATAGACCCAATCTCGGAGGGGCTCTCGCCCCTCCCATGCCATGGGAGCCAAGGACCAGAGGGGAAACCCTTCTACCATCTAGGGACCAGAGGGTCTCTCTCCCCTTTGCTTCCGGTGGCACCGGAACGCTGCCGGGGGCCATTATCATCACCGCGATCTTCACCAACACCTCTGCCATCTTCACCAACATCTCCATCACCTTCCCCCATCTATATTAAGAAGTCCACTCTTCTGTAACCCGCTGTACCTTCTACTTGAACATGGGGCTTTATGCTTCATATTATTATCCAATGATGTGTTGCCATCCTATGATGTCTGAGTAGATTTTCGTTGTCCTACCGGTGATTTGATGAATTGCTATGATTGGTTTAATTTGCTTGTGGTTATGTTGCTATCCTATTGTGTCCTCCGTGTCGCGCAAATGTGAGGGGTTCTCGCTGTAGGGTGTTGCAATACGTTCATGGTTCGCTTATAGTGTGTTGCTTGAGTGACAGAAGCATAAACCTGAGTAAGGGGGTTGTGGCGTATGGGATAAAGGGGACTTGAGACTTTAATGCTATGGTTGAGTTTTACCTTAATGATCTTTAGTAGTTGCGGATGCTTGCTAGAGTTCCAATCATAACTGCATATGATCCAAGAAGAGAAAGTATGTTAGCTTATGCGTCTCCCGCATAAAACTTGCTATCGGTCTAGTAACATAGTCAATTGCTTAGGTACAATTTCACAACTCCTACCACCACTTTTACACACTTGCTATATTTACTTTATTTCATCTTTATCTAAACATCCCTAGCTTTTATTTACGTGCTCTTTATTATCTTGCAAACCCATCCTATCACTACTACAAAGTCCTTCTAGTTTCATACTTGTTCGAGGTAAAGCGAACACTAAGCGTGCGTAGAGTCATATCAGTGGCAGATAGGACTTGAGAGAATATTTGTTCTACCTTTAGCTCCTCGTTGGGTTTGACAATCTTACTTATCGAAAGAGGCTACAATTATCCCCTACACTTGTGGGTTATCAAGCTGCAATCTTCCGCAGGACCACATGTCTTTGCAGTCGAGGTAGGCGCTCCCACGAGTGAGGAGGTGTTGTTGGTCCTAGTTGTTGAGCCACTAGCTCCAACTTGGGCACAACACATCGTCAACTACCTCCAAACTAGAGAAATTCTCAAAGAGCAAGAAGAAGCTGAGAGAGTAGCCTGAAGGGCCAATATGTATCTATTTGTCGATGACACACTATACATAAGGAGAGCCAACAGTGTGAAATTGAAGTGCATTTGTTGGGAAGAAGGAAAGGAACTGTTGGCAGAGGTACACAAAGGCGTGTGCGGCTCCCATATTTGATCAAGAGCCTTGGATGGAAAAGCTTTCTGGCAAGGTTTATACTGGCCCACGGCCATCCAAGATGTCATTGATCTAGTAACCAAATGTGAAGCCCGCGAGTTCCACTCCAAGAATATTCATCAGCCATCTCAAGCTCTCTAGACAATCCCTTTGTCATGGCCATTTTTTGTCTAGGGGCTTGACATCTTGGGCCCCTTCCCCCGTGCTACCGGGGGCTTTGAATTCTTGTACATCGCAATCGACAAGTTTACAAAGTGGAGGAAGTGGAGCCTGTGAGGAAGGTGACTGCACAATCAGCTATCAAGTTCTTGAAGGGATTGGTGTTCCTTCAGAGTCCTCGCCAGAGTCATCACTGACAACGACACCCAATTCACAAGCCTCGGCTTCATGCAATACGTTCAAAACCTTGGAAGCAAGGTTTCATTCGACTTTGTTGCATATCCCAGGAGCAATGGGCAAGCTAGGATGAATGCTAAAGTTCTGCATGGGCTCAAGACAAGGACTTTCGATAGGCTGTAAAAGTGCGGCAGATGCTGGATCGACGAGTTGTTGGTGATTCCTTGATCCCTCTGTACGACACCAAATGGAGCTACCGACCAGACTCCCTTCTCCCTAGTCTATGGTGCAGAAGCAGTGCTCCCCACGAAACACATATACGGGTCTCCTCGAGCATTTGCCAATGATGAAGTAGAGGAAGAGAAGAAGAGGCATGATGATGTCGTGCTCCTTGTGGAGAACTGTCTTTGGGTTGCTGTGCGTGCTGCATGCTACTAGCAAGCCCTGTGTCGCTATCACAGCTGCAAGGTCCATGCCCGAAGCCTTGAGGAAGGCGACCTTGTCCTTAGGCGTGTTCAGTCCGCCAAGGGTTCAAACAAGTTGATGCCAAAGAGGGAAGGCCCTTACCGGGTAGTAAGATTCACCACACCTGGCGTAGTCCGTTTCGAGACCGAAGATGGCAGCCAAATGCAAAACTCTGGAATATTGAGCATCTTTTCAAGTTCTACCCCGGCGCGGATACCGGGACCTGCCCCGGCAGCCACCCTTTTGTACAATCCTTGCGAATGCGCATGTAACCCTTTGTACAAAGCCAGGTACAGACACTAAGAACAGATAATAAATCAAAGCGCTATGGCACCCAAAAAACATGCTTGCATGATACCTTAACATAAATTTGCCATGATCATTTAGATGAGGTCATATGCTGCTATGTTTTCCCCTGCACTAACTACAGGGCTCTTGCCGCGGAAACTGTCCTGGGATGAAGAAACGGAAAACAAGCTTGCATATCGATCCTCTACAAGCCAAACAGATAAGTTTCTTTTTATCCATACATGTCTCTGTAAGAAGAAAACTTGTGCATAGAGAAACCTTGTCTTCTTCAAAACATTTGTGCTCCCCTCCTTTGATCTGAACGTTGCGTCGGTCATGTAGGTCATAGTGGCATTTGACGGAGAAGGATTGACAAGGGGCCGGTTCCCTTCCATAGTTTTAAAGCCCGGCAAGCCAGGCCCCATGGCAACTATGGAAGGCACCAACAAGACAGCTTGCCAAGGAAACTTGTTTACTTAAAGTATAGAGGTGTTCCTCGTCTGCATGGATAGAATACATGCACAAGTACCCAGTAAGACTTGTAGTTTTCGTTAATATGCTGATAAACAAGTACAAACCTTACAGAACACCGACATGGATAAAATAGATTACATATTTGAGATTAAAATTTGGCAAATGCCTACATATTTTAGATTCAAAAAAGATAAGTGCTCCGTAATCCCTTTCTTGTCCCTCTCCTCCTAGGAACTATGGTGGGAGGCGAAGAGGCAAAAAGAAGCGCCTGGGCAGAAGCCCAGCCTAATCTCGTCAGGGACCGCGAGGCGCGGCTTGACAAGATCTGGAGTGGAGAGGCTGTGAAGGCGGCGAGCAGAAGGAGCAGCTAGGTGATGCCCTCGACGCCACCACCGAGACCGAAGGGTGCACCCAGCAGAAGGCACCAAGAGAGCATCCCCTCCCCGGCAACCGTCCGAAGAAGCTAGTGAAGATGGTGCCGGGGGAGGAAGGGGAAGAGCAGAAAGACAGAGCAGCAAGCCGGCAGTATGAGACTAAGGCATTTGTGCCATCATACTCTGACCTGATGGCCTGCCACCCGCCTTCTTCGTCTTCGCCTTTTTCTTCTTCGTCTTTGCTCGTTTCTTCCTCGGGAAGGACGCCAGTCCCTTGGCTCGTCACCTCCCCCGAAGAAGCGGCTAATGGTGGTGGCGGTGCCTGAGGTGCACGGGGGGCGCCACTCCCCACCTAGGTGGGCAGGATGGCACTGCCATCTTCAGCATCATCCCCGACCTCACCGGAGAGAGCAGTGCTGGGATTACTAAAGATCCCGAGCACGGCAACGCAGGCGGGCACCAGAAGCCTTGGGGACTCCGCCAAGGGGTTAACAAGCCCCAATAGCTTGCGGCAGGTGCGACTCCTCTTCTCCGGGCGGCTTGCCCGCATAAAGGGGGCGAGCCCTCCACCATTATGGAGAAGTGCAGCGCCTTCCATGCCGGAGTCAATACGGCGTACACTGGTACGCCACCGCAAACTATGGCCGCCCCCAGTACGACCACTATGCCTACCACGGCCCCAGACCGGACTCACTCCCCGAGCATCAACACGAACTTTTGGCATCGCCAGTCCCGAGCTAGAGCCCGGGGCTTGGCCCCGGTCTCTCCCACTCGACATGGCGAACAAGGAGGCAAGGAAGAAGGAGGAGGAGGTGCGTGGATGAATGCCTCCGCTCCCTCTCGTGCTCCCTTTTATAGGCAGGCTGGGACCAGGGGCTAATGCTTGACCCTTCCCCAAGGGCTCCTTCAAATCTGACCCGTCCAAGCCACTGCCGATGGTTGGGACCGCCTACCACTCTCTTGCACCAATCTGAGAGGTTCGGGTCTTTGCCATAGCACTCCTTCCTGCACCACGTGCATCCGTTACCTACCCCACACGATACATGCAACATATGTGGCGGAAGACAAGGGTGTGGTGGGATAAGTGAAATGGCAGTTACATCTCCGTGGGATAAAGTCATTCATGGGCCATTACAGAGATGGTCCCACCATGCTGGGCATCACACGACACACAGGAAAACTGAAACCGACCCAAGAACAGGTTAAAGAAGAAGCAAGGGAAATATCAAGAAAGAAGAGAATATCGTCACAAGTGTCCTACTTGTGTACCTGATAGGGCCTAGCCTAATGATGCTCGGCAACATGTTCGGACCAGGCCTGGGGGCTCCTATCGGTGGAACAAACCTTCGCATGTGATGCCCTAACTATAAATAGGGACGGCAGCAAGGAAGCAAACAACACCAAGCAACCAAGTCAAGCCCAAAACAGGGAGAGATAGGTCTTTGAGAGATCAAAGGGCGGATCAAGAAGACCAAGACAAGCCAAAGTAACAAGATGTCACTAAGAAGATACCTCCCTTACCGGGCAGGCGAGCCGGTTGGGTCGAGACCTCACCAAGAACAAGCCTCACGATCTCCCCGGCAGGTTTTCCAGGGCTGCCAAGGGCGAATCTCCCCGCCAAGACTCCGCCACTCCACCGCACAGCGATGAAAGTCACTTATGAGTGTGGTGTCGAGCCCCCAAGTGATCGACTGGCTATCTTCTGGCACGTGACAACCCTTTGGAAGGGATATTCCCCTTGTATGACAGTCGTCCAGAGGCATCTCACGCAGATAGGAAGAAGGTGGTTAAGCGGCACGGCAAGCTTGCCTAGCTGCTTCCTCAGTGTGACACCTAGCAGTGCATTTAATGCACTTTGTCCTAACTGCCAGAGTTAGGTATGATAGCACTGTTAGCTATCTAATCAATATATAACGACTGTTTTGCCACTGTGGTAACCCCTTAGCATATAAAGGAGGGCCATGGCGACCTAAAATAGGATTTGGACCCTTGTACACTCTTATGAGTGTAGCTACTCTCCCCGAGGCGACCTTGCCAGGGTTGAGCGCTGCGTGTTCGTTGTGGTCCTCCCTTGAATCCACCAAAGAAAGAGTGGGGTTTTACGATTCTCAGTGGCCTGAACGTGTGTAAAAAACCACCAGCGTCACCATTGTCGTGTTGCCACATGGCCTCCGCTCTTTGTGCAACGTGCCCTTCCGCCTTGCCAAAGCACAAGGGGATGGTGGCCCCATGGGTGTTCATGTTCCACCATGATAGGTATCCATAGCCTTAGTGCCGGCCGATTCATTTTGTTGCGGCAGTTTAACCTCACCATCATGCTGGCCTTCTGAAATATCAACATGGGCCTCATGGGGCACCAAGGTCTAAGTCTCTGACTCACGAATATATGGGTTTTTTGAAGACTCGCCCACTTTTATTTTCTTGCTCTTAGCCTTGTCCCTATTAACAAAATAGTGCAATCAAGATATATGTGATGCTAAGAATGATTAAGTGGTACGTGATATAAAAGAAGTTTACCCTTGATTAATGACAAGAGGTGGCAGCTTGGAAGCGGTTGACTCACCGGATGAGGGTGATGACTCCTAATAATTCTGGTTAGAAGGATTAAGAGGCTTCCTGACAAGTCCGGCTTTGGGTAAAAAAGTAGTTGGACTGTGTGGCACCTCGTTACGTCTCTTGTGGGCAGACGGTTCATGAGTTAACCCGGGCACCAGATCTCCTGAGCCGCCACTCTGAGTTTGGCGCCTCAACTCATGCTAAGTTTTCTTCAAAATAAAGTTTGGATCTAAAATGAGCATCGGGATGACATAAGCTTAGTTTTCGATCGACCCACCTTGATTTCTTTGGAGGCAAGGATTCTGAGACGGAAGAGATGGAAATCATGTCAACGTCCTCAGCCCGGCTTGTGGCGACTTCACCCTGAGAATAAGATGCATTAGCAAGTTCAATAAAGAGATGGCAAAGGGATTCAAGCTCTACCTCTGACTGATTGTCAGCTTGTGGCGACTCGCCCCTTGCCGCCGGCTCAACCACAGCAGGAGACATTTTTTTTCTCTGAGCCTGCACAGTCTTGATCTTGACCACCTACATTTTCTTCCTCTTCCAAAAGGGAGAGTCGTCCTGCGTAATTGAACAAGGCCAGTAAGTGAAAACATTAGATAGATAAACATTGACAAGCCGGACAACTAATTATGTATATACTTATTGGAGGTGCCCGGTTAAGTTTGCAGAAAGGGTTCAGCCCCACTTTGTTGGACTTGTCTTGTGACTCTCCAAGTATTTTGTTCACAAACTTAGGTATTTTGTCAGCATCAAGATCAATGTTGTTGTATCGTTGGGGGTCATCTAAACCGCCAGAATAATTGCGCATCAGATCACTGCGGCAACTCAATGGAAAGATCCTTCAGGCAACCCAACATCGGGTTAGATCGACTCCGGTTAAACCATTGGCTAGCAAGGCTCTAAGCTTTGTATAAGCAGGAGAGGTTTGACCATGCTCTTCTGGAATAACCTGGCTAAGGATGTCAAAATCCATAGAAAGACGTTTAGGTCTATAACCCGACAAGGGATTCTCGCTAGCTAGAGTTGTGTTTTTGTAGTAGAACCAAGTTTTAATCCATCCTTTGGGGTGACTTGGAAGGGTGACTAGAGGAAAGCAACCATCTCTCCGCCTCTGAATTGAGACTCCGCCGAGTTCTAGATAAGGGCCATCAGTAAATTCTTTTTGGCGGTTGATATAAAAGAATTCTTTAAAGAGAGGAACGGTGGGTTCCATTTGAAGGTACACCTCGCACAAAACTTGGAATTGGCACAGGTTGGAGATGGAATTGGGAGCAAGGTCTTGAGGATGAAGGCTAAAGTAGCTCACTACAAAAAAAGACACAACCGTGACATTTTGGGCCAAACAAAAAAAATTTGTCATCCTTATGACACTTCTATGACGATAATTGTGACAAAACCTGGTAAAATCATAGATGTGGTGGGCTCCTACTTCTATGACAAGAAATCATGATATAAAATGGGCTTTTCATCCTGGGCGGGCTGGAGACGCAACTGCGTGACATTCTTTGGGCTGTCCATGATGGAAAAACCGTGGTAGAAGCAAGGGCAGGGAAAGTATCGGGGAGTTCCTAGTTACGGTGGGTGGTCGAGGCCGAATGATGCACGGAGGGATTACACGTTTCTCTCATACACATATGCGCGTGGGTGCGAGGCGTTTGGCTCTAACTAAACCCGAGCAAGGCGTTCGCCTACTAAACCCGAGCGATTGCAGTGGCTACGCATTACTGAACCGAGCGATCGATCGATCCCTAGCTGTTATCTGAACCCGATCGAGCGATTCCTTCGCTACTGCTGCTAACTTAAGCCGATCGAACTTGCTACTTCTTGATCAATACTGAGCATTGTTGGGGGTTGGATGAACAGTTCCCGGTGGGGGTTGGATGAACAGGACCCCGTGGTAGTAGAGGTCGTTGCCGCTGGATGAACAGGACCCCGATCGAGCCGGTTGGGTGTGGATGAACAGGACTCTGTGGAGGGCTGGTTGAACAGTAGCCGGTGGAGGGTTGGATGAACAGTAGCCCGTGGAGGGCTGGTTGAACAGTAGCCAGTTGAGGCCGGATGAACAACAACCCATGGATGAACAGTAGCTGGTGGAGGCAGGAGGGAGACTCGTGGATGAACAGTCACAGGTGGAGGCTGGAGGAGGTCGACGGTGGATGAACTTTAGCCCATGGAGGCTGGAGCGAGGCAGTAGACAGTGGATGAACAGTAGCCTGGGAAGTCCCATTTTGTGGTATGCCACACCCCTCCCCATGAATAGGACCCCTAATTCGACTGTAGGAGGTCCAAGAGAAGTCTGTTTCCTCCGTTTTGCGGTACGCCACACCCCTCCCAATCAACATGACCCCGTTTCGATCGTAGGAGGTCGAAGAGAAGTCCGTTTCCTCCGTTTTGCGGTACTCCAGACCCCTCCCAGTGAACAGGATCCCATTTTGACCGTAGACGGTCAAACAGAAGGCCATTTCCTCCATCCTGTGCTCTGCCAGGCCTCGTTTTGGCTGTTCTGTCCAAGCCGGTTGGCTCCCGATGAATACGACGCATTCCCTTGCTGGTAGGCCGTATGTATGCATGCGTAGGCGTTCGAGACCCCACCCGTATGCACGTATGTGGCCGTATTTACTTTATTGCATCCTGGTTGTACATACGTGTACATGATACAGACGGGACTGCGTGACATGCTACATCTACGCCTCTACTAGGACACACGCCCTTCCTTACTCGGCCACGGTTCATCGCTGCAGCCTGCAGACAGACAGATCGACTAGTATGTATGTACATGTTCGCGACCAGACAAACAACCCTACGTACGGTTCGACCGGGTGGGTCCCAGCTGTCAAGGAGGTAAGGAGGCACTTCCTTCCGTGTGAATATATAGCTGGTGGGTCCCAACTATCAGGGGGAGAATCATATTTTTTGCTCGTAATATGGACGTGCTTCCTTGCGTTTGAGATGTAGCTGGTAGGTCCCAGCAGTTAGGGGGGAAACATTTTTTTGCGAAATATGGTGGCCCGTCCGGTGGGTCCCTGCTGTCAGGTGGAGGAATCATTATTTTGCGTGTAATAAGGAGGCACTTCCTTGCTGCGGCAGTGGACCCAGCTATCATCCTATCGACATACAGTACTCTTCCCATGGAAGCCGTTCCTTGACCACATTGACCACGCCGCGCCGAGAGCACCAAGGAGGTGGACGAAGGCGAGGCCTATGAAGGGGATGATGCGGAGCCGGGGAAGACGCGGCAGTGGATGCCCATGCAGAGAGGAGTATGAGGGTTGACTGGTTCGGTTATGGTGTGAGGCTGTCGTCGCCGTAGAATAACATGGGTTGTGGGTGAGTAGAGGGATGACCTGGCCAGAGGTTGGAGTAGGGTGGGGCGGTCAGGCCTGCACGACAGCAGAGCCGGCCACAAAAGGCAGGAGTAGGCAACACGACCAGCGCTAGTTTGGGCGGCTGGAGCAAGAATACCAGAGGTTGAAGAAGAACTACGGCCGTTGGATGGACATCATACGGTCACTGGAGCTAGAATCGTTCATATTGACTAAGTTGACAAAGCCCTCCGTCCGTGCAGTAGGCCCACAGGTCAGCCTCCAACTATGGTGGGTCCTGGATAGCAGAGGGAGTCTTCATTTTTTTGTGCGTAATAAGGAGGCACTTCCTTCCGAGCGAAGATATAGCTGGTGGGTCCGAGCTGTCAGTGGGAGGAACTTTTTTTCCTGAAATACAGAGGCCCTTCCAGTGGGTCCCTACTGTCAGGTGGAGGAATCATTATTTTGCGTGTAATAAGGAGGCACTTCCTTGCGTTCGGTCGTGGACCCAGCTATCAGCCTCTCCACGTACAGTCCTCTTCTGATGGATGTCATTCGTTGACCACGCCACGCCAAGAGCACGGGGGCGGTGGACGACGGTCAGGCCTAGGAAGGGAAACCTGAAGCCAGGGAAGACTCGGCAGTGGTTTCCCATGCGGTGGGGAGTATGAGGGTTTACTGGTTCGGGTGCCGCCGCAAAAAAATAACAGGAGGTGTGGGTGAGTAGAGGAATGGCCTGGCTACCGATGGAGTAGGGTGGGGCGGTGCGTCCTGTGCGGCAGCACAACCGGCCACGGGAGGCGAGAGCAGGCAGTTCCATCGGTGCTAGTTTGGGCGGCTAGAGCAAGGAGATCAGATATTTAAGAAGCACCACGGTCGTTGGATTAACATCCCATGGTCACTGCTGCTAGAATCGTTTGTGGACCAAGTTGACAAAGCCTTTCGTACGTCAACCTAGTAGACCCACAAGCCAGCCTCCAAATCTATCCCAAACAGCATACAACCCGAAATTTCTAGCCACATTAAAATTAATTTAAAAACTAAACATACCTTACTTTAAATCCAATGAAATTTTACCTACACAAAAACAATGAAATTTAAAATATCAAAATCCGAAAGAAAAAAGTATTTTCGAACTAATTGCCTGTTTGCTGTATTTTTTCATTTTACAGCCCATTTATTATTACTTATAGCCCATTTTCTTGGCAAGCCCAATTGCATCCGTCCTCGTCTTGAAAGATTTCCGGGCCAGCAGGGCATAGAAAAGCAAGTAGGCCCATGTTGGTTATTCTGCAAAAAAACAAAATAGCTGGGCTAGCCATTTTCAGAAAGGAAAAACAAAACTGGGTTGGTCATGTGGTAAACATATGAAATAAAAGACTGGGCTAGACGGGCCACAGCTCCCGCACAACCCAGTTGATACCATTCTCCGTCCCAAAAAAAAAATACTGCGCGCGCTGCTAGGTCCCGGGTGCCTGTCGCTCCTTGTGCAGTTATCTCTCTTATTGACTACATTGACAGTGGAGTGCGACCCAGATGTTAGGAAACCATTAGGAGGAACCCTTTTTTTCTTGTAGTAAAGGAGTCACTTGCTTGTATTGCCATGATCCTGGTGGGTCCGTACTATCATCTTCACTATGTACAGTCATCTCCTTATTCCTCTTGGTTGTTTTTTTTTGACAGAAAGACTGTAAGGGAACCCCCTACACTATAATTGGTGCAACAAATCCAAATTGCAAGTACCATGCCTTGAACCTGGGTGGGTGGGAAGGCATCATCCCCTTCCCGCCACTAGGCTATACCTTAGTCTGCAATTCCTCTTGGTTGTTGACCATGTTGACAACATCGAGGGGCGGCCCCGTGGCAAGTGAACGAAGGCGGAACTCTCAATTTTGTCCTCCTTCCTTCCTCACAAAATAAAATAAACAAAATCAAAGACTTGAGAAGGCATACAGAACAAGCTAGTGTACCAGCAAAGAGACGTTGCCGAGTTTTAGAAAAAAGCGGTACGTGCTCCTGTAGTTGGTTCGAATCGAAACCTAGACTATGACTATATATGGTGCTATGCTACTCTGCAAGTAACGAAACTGACATATCTAATGTTCGCTTCTCCTCTTCTCTACTTACTCTGCCTAGCATCAGAAGCTCTGGCCACAGCAACCATGTCCACTGGCAGCTCGTCCACCTGCTCTTCAACAGGCAACAACCAGATAGGCACCAAGTCACCACCCGTACCATTGCCTGTGGGTCTCATCCTCACCCCCGCCAGCCGGTTTGTTCATCGCAACCCGCTGCCATTGGAGTGGTGCCACTACTGAAAATCCCGCAGAGTCATCCGTCGCGTCTCAACCACAAACCTCAATCCTGACCGTGTCTTCTAAGAATGCCCGAATCATGGGGTAATAATATGTTTTTAAGCGTTGTTCTACTACTTTCAGTTGCTTATTTTTTTAATAGTTTGGTTGATGATCTTCCAATTTGATTCGTGCAGAAAAGGGAAGATTTGTGTGATTTGTATTTCTGGGAAGTTGCTGATGTGGAGGAATGCAACTATGCTAATTATTTGGTTTGCCGAGGAATCCCAATACCAGCAGGTTGGGGTGTTGGACAACTAACTGAAGGAACGACAAAAGAGGAAGATGCAGAGCAGAAGGTTGAAGATGCAGTTCCTCTGATCATGGCCAAGCAACAGCTGTTGAGCAACCTTGACAGTAATGAGGAGATGAAAGAGCTTGTGAAGATAATGGGAAAAATCGATGTGTTCTGTAGGATGATTGTCTCTTTATTTGTAGTGTATGTAGCACTTGTGATGTATTTAATGGCTATGACATGAGCACTTTGCTTAAACTAGTAATGAATGAAACCTGTTTAGCAGGCTGGGCGTAGTGTTGTGAACACATAATGATTTCTATTGATGGAAATCGAGGGTTATACCCTTTTGCTCAAAAATAAATAAATAGCAGAGGCCCATTTGCTAATAAATAAATAAATTAGCAGAGTCCCTATCAGATCAACTTTGTTCCCATTTGAAGACGTCGAGCAAATTGCAGTCCAACAACAAACTATGTCATCAATACAAGTTTCATAGCCAAATATGAGACAACTAAACAATAATGTCATCATGTTTTATTCATCATACAATGACCAAACACAAATCAACATACATAATAAGTGATGTTCTCATCATCCACAATTTCACATAATAGATAGAAAAATGTCTTCTGACAGGAAAATACGACAAAGACGATCTAATCATCATCCACATCAGCAGCGTTAACATCTTAGCCATGTGTATCAGTCTGAATCATAATTCCCCCCAGTGTCATCTTCTTCTTCATCCTCAATGTCCTCGAACGTTGGCATCTTATTGGCAAACTCTCGTATGTCCATAGCCTGATACGCAATCTTTTCGCCAGCGTCATTGACGTGATGGTTCTCAAAGATATTAGGAACATCTATGGAATCTTCTACATAAGGAGCAGTGTAACCATCATCTTGTTGTGCAACTTCATTAAACGTATTCCTCTGCTCAAACTTTTGCAATACTCTCCAGTCATCACTACATGCAAATGTGTCTTCCAAGAAAAATATCTGTGTTGCCCGATTTGCCAAAATAAAATGCTCATAGGTATGGTACGCCGCCATGACATTGATGGATTTGAAATAATCATCAACTCTAGGTTTTGCGATCTTGGAAAACAGGTTATACCAACGACAGCACAACAGAAACACACACCGATGAACCTCGAAAGTAGAAATATACTACAACTAAACAATGTCTGTTATGTCAACATCCATTTCAGTTGTCTCTTTGCCGTACGTATCCATGCTCATGATGGCACTATTTTGTGTCTTCCTGGCTTCGCCGCATGCAAGGGTGTTGTAGCGCACATCTTCAACAATGCAATTCATAATGTCTTACCCGAGTATCAGGATCCATTGCTAGTGCATAAAGGGCATCATCAAGTGCCTGCCCATCCTCCTACATCTTCTTAACCTATGGTTAGAAAATAGACAAGCTGATCGTCTTTTGTACTCAATATATTAAAAAAATTGAGAGTGCAATTCAAAAGCTTACATAGCTCTTGAACCATTTCGCAAATCCTGCCATAACTAGTTTGTCAATGTTTCTTGGATTTTGGGGCAGTAACTCCTTTTTGTAGATGCTGCACAACATGGTGATTGGGTCAAACATCTAAATATATAAGAATGTGTTGCAAGTTTAGTAGATTATGATCTATAAGCTCTAGTACTTGGCACTTACTCGATATAAGGTAGAATCTCAGGACAATTATTCAACACATACCAAACCATTTTGTCCAAATATTTAAGTTTGTCGTCTTGTCGACTCCTCCCTATAACTCGAAGAGAACAATCGAAAACATTGAGCCCACGATTGTCTTCACCCACCTCTTTGCTAAGTTGATCAACTGTTTCAATGTATTTTGAGCAGAATGTTAATGCTTTTGTAGCAATGTAAGCCTCTGCAATGGAACCCTTAGGGTCTAGCTCAATTCCTAACATAGCCCTTGAAAGTGCCTAGCCGCCTTTCAATAGGGTACATCTAGCCATAATATACTGGACCTCTAAGTAGTGCCTCATCAGGTAGATGAACAGCCAAATGCACCATCGCATCAAAGAAGGTTGGAGGATATATCTTCTCAAGGTCGCATAGGATAGTTGGTATATTATCTCTAAGATGCTCCAAAGCATCTATCCTGATATTTCTACTATAGAGTTCCCTGAAGAATTGTCCCAACTCTGCAACTACTCTGTATAAGTCAGGGTGGCCCAATCCTCTAAGGATAACAGGTAAAACCCTTTGAAGTAGGAAGTGACAGTCATGAGTTTTCAACCCTTGTACCTTGTTTCCATCTGCACTGACTCTCCTTTCAGGGTTGGAAACAAATCCATGTGGGAATCTCACACGTGACAGGACCTCGCAGAATTCTTTTCTTTTTACCTTGTCCAAGACGTACATAGCTGGTGCCATAACTCATGGTTTACCTTCATCTTCCACCTGCAAATCTTTTCTCATACCCAGGTGTGTCAAATCAATCATAGATTTTAAGGTATCTTTCGTCTTGACTTCAATATTAAGAAGTGTGCCGATAATGATGTCACTTATATTTTTCTCGATGTGCATCACATCAAGCTTATGCCGCAGATCCAAATCTTTCCAATACTCCAAGTCCCACAAAGTGGACCTGCGGGTAAACAATAATCTCTCTTCTACCCTGCCGTGCTTCCTTTTCTCCCTACCATTATCAAGATGGTTTTCTAGTGTAATAGGCCTGAGTTTGTCTAATTCCACTTGCAACTCATCGGTGGTGAGCCTCTTTGGTGCATCATGGTCTTCATGCTTTGCATTGAACACATATCTTTGGTATTTTGTAGGACACGACTTGTCCTTGGTAAGGAAATGGCGGTGTCTAATGTAACTGATCTTGCTAAGTATTGGGTATGATAGTGGATTCCTATCATAGCAAACACATGCATTGTAACCATGTGTCGTTCGCCTAACATAGTGCCCAAAGCCGGATAATCATGGATGCACCAAATTATAACAACACACAGAAAGAAATCAGCTGGTGGGCTGCTATATAGGTCTCAAGTGAGAACACCCCTCCATAGTTGTTGAAGTTCCTCCCCAAGAGGCTCCATGAATAAATCAAAATCCTTTGTAGGACTTTTTGGACCTGGGATGAGGAAGGCCATCATGTAGTTTGATTCTTTGGTGCAAACATTTGGAGGCATGTTGTAAGGGATAACAAGCACTGGCCACATGCTATATGTGGGCTCTGGTGGCCAAATGGGTTAAATCCATCTAAAGCTAAGCCAAGTCTAATGTTTCTCGAGTCAGGAGCAAACTTTTTGTGTTTCTGATTGAAGCTTTTCCAATCACTACCATGAGATGGATGGCTCATTACTTTCTGATCTCTGTACACCTAGTTCCTAGAATGCCACAATACATCCTCTGTTGTTTCAGCATCATGAAACAATGTATGCAATCTTGGTATAATTGGAAAATGTCTTAGAACATTATGAGGAATCCTCTTCACGGCATCGCCATCTTTCCATCTTGATGATTTGCATTTTGGGCATTCACTTAAGTTGGCATAATCCTTCTGGAACATAACACAATTATTCTTACAAACATGGATCATATCATATCCAATTCCAACTACACGAAGGAAATTCTTCATTTTACTCTAGGTGTGTGGCAGCTCAGATGCTTCTGGAAAAGATTTGCAGAAATCATCGAATGATATGTTGGTCATCCGCTCAGATGTCTTCACCTGAAGAAAGGTGACCATAGCTGAGAATACTGACAGCTTATTTCTTGGGGTGACAGCCACATTGCATTGTTCCAACATGCGGGCCCACCACTTCTCTTCTGCAGGTGAAAGTTCATGAAATGCACGAGCATTTCGTAGCATTATTTCAATGTTGGTCAAACTCACTGGCTCTGCCACCACCTCCTCCTCCTCCTCTTCCACCTGAGCATCAGGCAGATCAAGATGGTGATATGCTACTTCCACATAGTCAGTAACATTTACGTTCACAACTTCACCATGATGAACCCACCTAGTATATGTGACCGACATCCCATACATGTGTAGATGATTTTGCATAGTTGACTGGGGTCTTGTAATAAAATTCATGCAATTGCTACATGGGAAGAGCACATCTGACTTCGAGCCACTGTACACAGCTCTGATAAAGTTCATGAAGTTTCCAACCCCCTCGACATATGTAGCAAAGAATCTTCGAGCAGAAGTTATCCAAGTCCTGTCCATCTGTTAGACAAAAAAATAGTTTAGGAAAAACATATATGCTTTTTTATGAAGTCCAGAAAAAATACCTAGGTTGACGTCTAAAGCTATGGCAAGATATTTGGACAAGCAGATGTAAGTAATGAAATATATGTAAAGCTAATTTAGCAAACAAATTTAAGTACTAAATTATGGCAGGCTGTTTCAGCAGTCAATGAGGATGAGCACACAGCCATCAAAGGCCATCTCAGCAACAAAGATCAAGTATAAAACATTGCAGAGATATTTCTCCTAACAGATTGGCTACTACACCATGGCAATCTATGTCACAATAAATATATGGAAGGATATTTTAGCACCTAATCGGGCGTGGCATGCCATCTCAGCTAGGAAGATTGAGTGCAGAATGGGGCAAGGAAGCTTCTTAAGCAGGGCATATTGACTGTAAACTACTTCGGCAAACAGTGAGATTAACAGCGTCTATCAGCTAACATTCAGCGCTACTATAACATGTACGGGGCCTCAGTCTAGAATATGCGTACCATGGGAGAAGCTGACCGCCGTACGTCTCCACAAGAACATCGCCAGCGGTGGCGGTGCAGATATAGAATGACAGTGTACAAGAGCGTACCGTGGGAGCGAGAGGATCGCCCTGTGTTCCCTCGACGAACTATGACGCTAATGTATCGGTGCGACGGGGAGGGCGGCTTTAGCAGAGCGAATGGAGTGGAGGGGGAGAGGGGATTTGGGGAATATTATTGGCTAGTTGGCCGACGGGCGGTTGAACTTGGGATTTCGGGGAATTTTGGGTGGGTGGGGGGGATTTTCGGGCGGTTGGTGGGGGAGTTTGGCGCATTGTCGGTTTCTCCAAGTGCAGTCCCACGTGTCAGTGAAGAGGCAAGCCGAAGCGCGTTCCGTTTGCATGAGCCGTGTGCAGCACCGACTGTCTGAGGGGTGCAATGCGACCGCGACATGTGTGCTGTGAGTGTACCGCCTTTTTTCCTTTTAAACTTGGTGCTTCGCGCGATCCATCAATACTACTACTAGTAATCTAGTAATGCTGACTAAAACGGTGCGGCAGGGTCTTTTCCCGTGCGGTATGCTGGGAGGTTGGCGTAGTTGGTTTATTTAGGACGAGTAATGCTACACCTATGTAATCCCAGTTACGTAATTAACTTAATGTGAAACGTGTGAGGTGTTGATTGAAGATTGGGGGAAGAGTGGGGCCCACCACAATGAAAATCAGGGGAGAGAGAGAGGCAATTTATGTTAACCCTTTTGTAGGTTCCCGTAGATGTAGAAAGATGTGAAATGCATGAATGTGTAGTCGACGTACTATTGGAGTGCCTAAGATAAATTGTGTATGTAGGCCCTGTGTTTTATTTACTTTGCTTGTTAGCTTTGTCTTGGGTCAAAACTTCTAAGTTTATACACACAAAAACCAATCATCACTCCATATATTTTCATACTCCTACAATATATCTTACTATTATTGTGAAAGTTCATATACACCGGACGAGATTCATGCAAACATGACAGATTTTCATTACATTTCAAACTTTTATAGGACAGAAAAATAAACGAAACCTGACCCTAAACCTATTCTACGGCGGTGACCGACATCCTCCATCTACGATCTCCATGTACGGGGCGGGGTTTAAGACCTGAGAAGTGAAGGTGCGGTCTCCGGCGAGGAAGAGTAGAACACTGGAGATGGACCAGCCAGTTGGCACACCATGGCCCGCCGCCTCCCATGCCCTACTCATCCTTGGAGGAGTCCCCGACCTCGGCGGTGACGGTGGACGTGAGGTCGATGATGATGGATGTGGATGGTTCGTCGCCTCACCTACCACATGCGCCACCAAACATTGGATGGCGGTAAGTAGGACGCGTGGTTGGCGGTGCTCCCATCGTCAGCCGCCAGCGTGGCCACCGCTTGTGCGGTCGTGTCCGCTTCTAGATACACAGCTATTGCATTGCGAGTGGCGACTTGAGGGAGGGAGGCAACCTTGAGCTTCATCCCCGAAGACAAGCTCTCTCGCAGAGTGTTCGCGCTCGCGGTCATGGAGGATGTGGTGCTAGTAGTAGGACGATGCGCTATGGTGTGGAGTTTAGCTGGGCGTTGCCGCTTTAAGTAGCGCATTCTGGTGAGGCCAAGTCGCCAAAGTTGGTTCCTCGAGCACCGATGCTCTTAATGATGGCATATGGCCGGACGACATGAATGCCGGCAGCTGGCGCCAGCTGGGAACGCACCGCGCGATGATGCGAGGGACAAGGGTTTTTTGTGTGCCAGGGTAGTCAGTTGTGGTTGTTAAGGGAGTCCTGGACTAGGGGGACCTCGGGCGTCCGGCCTATTCAATATGGGTTGGACTAATGGGCTGTGAATATGAAGGAAGAAGACCACCTCCCGTGTCCGGTTAGGACTCCTGTATGCGTGAACGACAAGATTAGGTGTTCGGATATGCTATTTCCTTTCTCTGTAAACTTACTCTGGACAACCCTAGGCCCCTTCGGTCTATATAAACTGGATGGTTTAGATCGGAGGCAAGATCATATATATTCATAGGCTAGACAAGGTAGGGTTTAGCCATTATGATCTCAAGGTAGATCAACTCTTGTAACCCCTATACTCATCCAATACAATCAAGCAGGACGTAGGGTTTAACCTCCTTTAAGAGGGCCTGAACCTAGGTAAACATTGTGTCCCTTTGTCCATTGTTACCATTGATCCTCAGACACATAGCTTGGGCCCTCCTACCCGAGATCTGCCGGTTTTAGCACCGACATTAGTGCTTTCATTAAGAGCTCTGCATTGTTGTCAATAGAAGGATCGATGGCACGCCTCTTCATCAACGATGATGCTGCGTCCAGGGAGACTTTTCTCCCCAGATAGGTCTTTGTGTTCAGAGGCTTCGTGCTACATGCCGATTTGATTGGACACCTTGAGCAGGTCGACAGTTACGCCCTCAGTCACCAGATCAAGTTTGGAAACTTGAATTATGTCGCTGATATCTGAGGAGATTTGATCTTCGAGGGGTTTGTGGCCCCGATTGTCGCTCCTTACCCTCATGAAGAAGGACCTTCGGATCCACTATCAGATCCCATCCAGGGGTCAATATTCGCAGCCGCGTCGACCTTAGATCCAGGATAGATCGTGTCATCCGAAGACGAGAGGATCGACCTCGCTGGACTCTCTCCTATCATGGAGCTCTCAAGCAGAGACCCAGATGCGTTCGCGCCATTAGAAAACCCGGAGTCAAACGAGACTCTCCCAGTCATCGGAGAGCCAGACTCACCTTTGGATGATAGCTCCGAACTTTCGAGGTCTGCGTCCATAGGGCTCGATCAAGTGCCCGGCCCCGCAGATCCACAAACTATCCAGCCTTCACTCTTAGACGAAGCGCTAGGCTTAATGCAATCTCTCACCATTACAGAAGCACTGCCTCTGAATTGCACCCAGCTTAGGCTGGGGGTTGATATCGGGGAATTTCACAACCCACCCACGAACCACTTGATAGCCAATGTTGAGGATTTAACAAACATGCTAGACTACGCCTCCGAAGAAATCGACAGCATGGACGATGATGTCGATGCCGAGCAAAGACAAAACCCGCCTATTACTGGGCGTTGGACGACCACTTCTTCCTACGATATATACATGGTAGACACTCCTCAGGAGAAAGACGCCAATGGCATTCAAGATTCGGGCAAGGACAAGCCCATCGATGAACCACCAAAGCGTTGGCGTCAGTGGCGCCGCTCACGATCGCGTCTGGCAAAGGATAGTAATACCTGCATCGGAGATAATGAAACTCCGGATAACGCCGAAGACCACGACCACCCAGTCGAACCCACGTGCGAACAGGAGGAGAGGGAGGAGGGTCAGTATAGCCCCGAACAGGCTGATCACAAGGACTCGGAAGATAGCAACTACTTACCTACCTCCGAAGAGGATGTGAGCCTCGGCGATGAAGATTTCATCGCCCCAGAGGAACCCCTCGAACAAGAACGCTTCAAGAGACAACTCATTGCCACTGTGCGGAGCTTGAAAAAGAAACAGCAATAGCTTAATGCTAAACATGATACACTCAACGATAGATGGACCAAGGTTCTAGCCGCCGAAGAGTACGACCTTGAGCGACTAGTAAAGTGTTACCCCAAGCGTACGCTGCTGCCACAATTCGACGATGAAGCCCTCGAGCCAATTCCGTCAAAATACAACTATGCTGATCAACCAGACCGACCACCACATGGACGGGACAAAACGGCCTATCACGCCGAACACCAGCCCGCACCACCTCACCGTAGAGGCAAGGAGACAGCGGTGCCAGACTACACTTATGATTTACCTCAGGACCTGGCCAATAAAGCCAGCTAGACTAGATCGATTTATGGATCTAGAGGACGTGCTCCGGCACGAGATCACGGCCAACAAACCTGGCGCGGTGAACATCATCAAGTTCGGGTCAACACTGAACACGGATGTCATCCGAACTCCATCACGATGTCGCCAGGTATAGATGTACCACATACCCTATGTGCTTTACTGATGAAGTAATGCAGCACCAATTTTTGGAAGGGTTTAAACCTGTCAACATTGAGCAGTACAATGGAATGACAGACCCTACCGTCTAGATCGAGATTTTCTTCTCCATATTCATATGGCTCGTGGAGATGACCTCAACGCCATTAAATACCTTCCCCTAAAGTTGAAGGGACCAGCATGACACTGGTTGAATAGCCTCCCCGAGAACTCCATTTGGAGCTGGGAAGACCTAGAAGATGCCTTCTGGGCCAACTTTCAGGGAACCTATGTCTGGCCACCGAACGCTGATGACCTAAGTCACATAGTCCAGCAGCCCAGAGAGTTAGCTCGCAAACGTTGGAATTGGTTCCTCATTAAAAAGAACCAAATTTGTGGATTGTCCAGACATCGAAGCCTTAGCGGCCTTCAAACACAGTGTCCGTGATGAATGGCTCGCCCGACACCTCAGGCAGGAAAAGCCGAAAACCATGGAAGCCCTTACAACACTTATGTCCCGCTTTTGTGCGGGCAAAGATAGCTGGCTAGCTCGTAGAAGCAATAGTTTCAACGACCCCAGCAACTTTGAGGCCAGGGATGGCAATTGCAGGCCACGCCGCCATAAAAACAAGCGTTAGAACAACAATGACGACATCGAAGACACGGCAGTCAAATGCTGGATTCAGTGGTTCTAAATCTAGTCAGCAGAAGAAACCTTTCAAAGGCAACAGAGACGTTCCATCCAATTTGGAGAAAATCCTCGAGAGGCCCTGTCAGATTCATGGCACCTCGACAAGCCTGCCAACCATACCAACATAAATTGATGTGTTTTTAAACAGGCCGATAAGTTAAATACCGAACACAAGGGGAAGGGACCTCCAAGCGAAGACGATGATGAGCCTCGTTAGCCGAACACCGGGGGTCAGAAGCAGTTTCCCCCCAAAGTAAAAACAATGAACAAGATCTATGTCACTCACATACCCAAAAGGGAGCGCAAGCGCCCACTAAGGGACGTCTACGCCGTAGAGCTTGTCGCCCCAAAATTCAACCCATGGTCGGCCTACCTGATCACCTTCAATCGTATAGATCATCCAACCAGTATCTGTCATGGGGGTTCATCCGCCTTAGTACTTGATCCTATCATCGATGGATACCATCTCACTAGAGTGCTTATGGACGGCGGCATCAGTCTTAACTTGATCTATCAAGACACTATCCGTAAAATGGGCATTGACCCGTCAAGAATCAAGCCAGTAACACTACCTTTAAAGGAGTGATACCCGGCATGGAGGCCCGTTGTATGGGCTCATTTACACTGGAAGTGGTATTCGGCTCTTCGGACAACCTCCGTAGTGAAGAACTGATCTTTGATATCGTCCCTTTTCGCAGTGCCTATCATGCACCGCTCAAACGAACTGCTTTTGCCTGTTTTAATGCGGTCCTGCACTATGCTTATTTGAAGCTTAAAATGCCCGGCTCGTGTGGAATCATCACAGTTAATGGAAATATGGAGCCCTCCCTCTGTACTGAAGAGCACACCGCGGCCTTAGCAGCTGAGGTGTATGGCGGCCTTATCAAGCCGAACAATTCATCGGCCATCAAGACCAATGACATTGCCAAAAGAGTCTGGTCTGCACCTCATGAGGATAGCTCGGTTGACCTGGACCTCGAATAGCAGTTCTGCCTCCGGCGTCTGCCCCATAAGGCCCCAGTATATGTACCGCGCGTACATAACTACACACTTAAAATACCTTAGGCAACACTGGAGGCACACTACGGAACAGGTCCACAGTATGGTTCGACCTTATTCGGACCTCACATACCTTTCTTCTCTTTCTCCCACTTCAGGTTCATTCAAAAACCTACCAGCTGTATGGTTGCATGAGGGATCCCTTCTCGGCCCCTCTTTCTCTTCTTTACAGACAACCATCTAATCCTCCTCTCAAAGGATTCACTACTAAGGAGAAACCGCGCAGATGTGCAGCAGGGCACCACTAGGATCTTCAAAACCACTACTTTTAGGCCCTGTGTAAACCTTTCCCTTATGTAAATTTTCGGCATGTAACATGACCTCGATATTCATGGAATTATCTGTCTAAACACATCTCGATGTATGAATAAACATATAAAGGAAGCAAATGATCACCACCTTTTGTTTGGTAATCATGTTATATTATCATCTGTATTCCCTCCTTACCTCCGGCTGACATACGTGCTTTAGCCCAGCCTTCAGGCTGGGGGCTGTATTCGGCCTTGTACATCCTAATGTCCGAACGCCTATAGGGAACTCTTTGGCGTCCTGGATATTGCATTATATGCATCGGTTCCGAATCATGTCTTTGGTCTATAGTTGGGTTGCCCGGCTCCAATGCTTACCACCTTACGTTCTGCTACTTCGGGTAAGGTAGTAAAGGGAGAACTACTGCGATTGTATTTTTGGTTCGTCCAGTTAAGTACCTCAGTAGAAAAAGACGATAACTGACCGTCATGATAAGTGAGAGCTGGTCAGTGATCCGGTGACTTAGCATTATGCTACAAATCATTAGCGATTCTTGCCGTGTCACATGAAGGGCTGGCCTTCGACCAGCCGCGTTGCAAAGGCAATATAATCCGGTTGGCCGCACAATGCAACAGGGCTAGTACTTAGCCCCACCAATAGACTCCTATGGCTGAGTGAAGGTAATAAAGCCGCATAGTCTGGTTGCCTAGTTCACCTCGCGAGGGTCTCCTCTACGGACCAAGACGTTGGATAAAGTGTGACCATGCGTTCACAAACACCCCTGTAACATTTACATGGGGGCAGAAGCTGACGACTGACAACCTTCAAAAATATAAACAATAAACGGCCGTATAGGATGATAAATTAACACAAAAGGCGCAATCATAGTTCGGATTCATAACATAGTTTTTTCCACCCAAGTAAATTTACTCGAACATAACATCCTTTAAACACTGGCCCTCTACTATTCGGGCCCCTTCTAGGACATCTTTAAAGTACCTCTACGGCTTTAGATGATCTTTGCCCTCGGGCGGACCTGCGGTCGCCACTTTGATGGCCTTCATCTTCGCCCATTGCATCTTGACATGGGCGAAGGCCATTGGGGCACCCTCTATGCAGGCCAGCCGCTTTATGGAGTCGATCCGAGGACGCGCTGATGACCCACAAGTATAGGGGATCTATCATAGTCCTTTCTATAAGTAAGAGTGTCGAACCCAACAAGGAGCAGAAGGAAATGATAAGCGGTTTTTAGCAAGGTATTCTCTGCAAGTACTGAAATAAGTGGTAGCAGATAGTTTTGTGATAAGATAAACTGTAACGAGCAACAAGTAACAAAAGTAAATAAAGTGCAGCAAGATGGCCCAATCCTTTTTGTAGCAAAGGACAAGCCTGGACAAACTCTTATAATAGGAAAAGCGCTCCCGAGGACACATGGGAATGTCGTCAAGCTAGTTTTCATCACGCTCATATGATTCACGTTCGGTACTTTGATAATTTAATATGTGGGTGGACTAGTGCTTGGGTGTTGTTCTTACTTGAACAAGCATCCCACTTATGATTAACCTCTATTGCAAGCATCCGCAACTACCACAAAAGTATTAAGGTAAACCTAACCATAGCATGAAACATATGGATCCAAATCAGCCCCTTATGAAGAAACGCATAAACTAGGGTTTAAGCTTTTGTCACTCTAGCAACCCATCATCTACTTATTACTTCCCAATGCCTTCCTCTAGGCCCAAATAATGGTGAAGTGTTATGTAGTCGACGTTCACATAACACCACTAGAGGCTAGACAACATACATCTTATCAAAATATCGAACGAATACCAAATTCACATGACTACTAATAGCAAGACTTCTCCCTTGTCCTCAAGAACAAACGTAACTACTCACAAAGCATATTCATGTTCATAATCGGAGGGGTAATAATATGCATATAGGATCTGAACATATGATCTTCCACCAAGTAAACCAACTAGCATCAACTACAAGGAGTAATCAACACTACTAGCAACCTACTAGCACCAATCCCGGACTTGGAGACAAGAATTGGATACAAGAGGTGAACTAGGGTTTGGAGATGAGATGGTGCTGGTGAAGATGTTGATGGAGATTGCCCTCTCCCGATGAGAGGAGCGTTGGTGATGACGATGGTGATGATTTCCCCCTCCCGGAGGGAAGTGTCCCCGATAGAACAGCTCTACCGGAGCCCTAGATTGGTTCCGCCAAGGTTCCGCCTCGTGGCGGCGGAGTCTCGTCCCGAAAGGTTGGCTTCTATTTTTTTCTCATCAAAAGACTTCATATAGGAGAAGATGGGCGTCAAAGAGCCACCAGGGGGCCCACAAGGTAGGGGGCGCGCCCCCCACCCTCGTGAGCAGGGTGTGGGCCCCCTGGCCTTCATCTTTGGCGACGATTTTTGTTTATTTATTTTAAGATATTCCGTGGATTTTCAGGACTTTTGGAGTTGTGCAGAATAGGCCTCCAATATTTTCTCCTTTTCCAGCCCAGAATTCCAGCTGCCGGCATTCTCCCTCTTCATGTAAACCTTGTAAAATAAGAGAGAATAGCCGTAAGTATTGCGACATAACGTGAAATAACAGCCCATAATGCAATAAATATTGATATAAAAGCATGATGAAAAATGGACGTATCAACTCCCCCATGCTTAGACCTTGCTTGTCCTCAAGCGAAAAGCCGATAACAATAAATATGTCCTCATGTTCAGAGGTAGAGGCGTCGATAAAAATAAAATACGGACATGAAGGCATCATGATTATTTCCATAACAACAACATATATAGATTTTATCATATGATTTCTCATGTTCAAGTGATGATATTTTCACAATGCAAAAGTATGAATCAGAAATTTTATTGAGCACCAAAAAATTATAACCGTAGTCATTGAAGCAATTGCAATTTATCATAACATCGGAAAGAGTCTATGTCAGAGCTTAAAAGCAAGTCCACATACTCAACTATCACTTAGTCCTTCATAATTGCTAGCACTCACACAATACTTGTGGTTACGGAGTTTTAATCGGACATAGAGAAAGATAGGGGCTTATAGTTTTGCCCCACAACCTTTTACTTCAAGGGTAATGTCAACAATAATAATTCATGCTCCCCTACATCCAATTAGATATATATATATATATATCATGTTCCTTCCAACATGCTGAGCTTGCCAAAGGATAAAATGAAAAAGGAAAGGTGAAGATCACCGTGACTCTTGCATAAGGTAGAGGATAATGGTAAAAGATAGGCCCTTCGTAGAGGGAAGTAGAGGTTGTCATGTGCGTTTAGGGTTGATGCACAAAATCTTAATGCAAAAGAACATCACTTTATATTGCCCCTTGTATGCAGTACGTCGCTTTTATTACGTCCACAACAAGTTCGTACAAAGCTTATTTTCTCTGCACTAATAAGTCATGCATATTTAGAGAGCAATTTTTATTTCTTGCACCGATGACAACTTACTTGAAGGATCTTACTCAATCCGTAGGTAGATATGGTGGACTCTCATGGCAAAACTGGTTTAAGGGTATTTGGAAGCACAAGTAGTATTTCTACTTGGTGCTGAGAATTTGGCTAGCATGAGGGCGAAAGGCAAGCTCAACACATTAGAGGACCCATGACAACATACTTTATCTTGGATGTGAGAAAACATAACTCATTATGTTGTCTTCCTTGTCCAACCTCAACTCTTTAGCATGTCATATTTTAATGAGTGCTCCCAATCATAAAAGATGTCAATGATAATATATCTATATGTGAAACCTCTCTTTCCTTATTACTTCCTATTAATTGCAACGATGAACAAAGCTATATTTGCCAACTCCCAACAACTTTTAATCATCATACTCTTTCTATGTGAGGTCATTACTTTCAATAAGATCAATATGAACTTTTTGATTCTTTTTATTCTTTTTCTTCTTTCTATTTACCCAAGATCGTGGCAAAATAATCAAGCCCTTGACTTAACACTAATCTTTATTATATAGCTCACGGACTAGATTACAAAGAAGGATCATAAAGCAAAACTCAAAACTAGATCATGCCATGACTTTATTTTACTAAATCAATATACTACTAATAGGATCGAACTAAGAAAAACAGTAAAGATAGGAGTTGTGATGGTGATACGATACCAGGTCACCTCCCCCAAGCTTGGCAGTTGCCAAGGGGAGTGCCCATACCCATGTGATTATTTCTTCGGAGGTGATGGAGGTGGTGATGATGATGGTGGATAATCGCACATCGAGCGTAAAAGCTCCTCCAACTTGCAGATAACGCCGTTGAGCCCAGCAATATGGTCCTTTAACAAAATATTCTCCTGTGTGAGATACTTGTTCTGTATGCGGGCTAACTCAATCATCTTGAAAGCTTCAATCTATGTTGGAGTGAAAAGGTTAGGTAAAGGTTGAGGGATATCTTCTTCTTTCACCACTGGAGCTTGAACCTCCATGGCCTTCTTGATCCTTTCATCCTTGTTTATCTCTTCTGGTTCCTCTCTTTTCAACTCTATCTTCAATAGCCAAGCATCCTTGTCTTTGTTATTGGAGGAGGGAGAAGTCATGGTGCTCTAAATATGCAACGGAAATAGCTCGAAACGAAAACAGAGTATATTTGCCTGATACGGTGGTCAAAACCTTCGGGAGAATATATAATGAATTTTTACCGACCAAAATACGCATTATGCAGGAAAATGGAGTCCGGAGGGCACACGAAGTGCTCACGAGGTAGGGGGGTGCCCTCCACCCTCGTGGAGGCCTCGTGTCCTCCCCGGACTGCCGCTTATTTTTCTATTTTTCTAAATATTCCAAAACGGAGAAATATTGCCTTAAAAATTGTTTTGGAGTCGGTTTACTTACCGTACCACATACCTATTCCTTTTCGGAGTCTGGAACGGTCTGGAAAGTTTCCCTTATGTATTCCTCCGGGGTTACGGTTTCAATAATATTGGTTTCAACATTTTATAGGATTACCTGAGATATAGTGTTTGATCCTTTGACCGTTTACCACCTTTGGATTTGTGCCTTCGAAGTTGTTGATTTTTATGGCACCGGAACGATAGACCTCCTCGATAACGTAGGGACCTTCCCATTTAGAAAGAAGTTTTCCTGCAAAAAAATCTTAAACGAGAGTTGTATAGCAATACATTAAACTCACGCTTTTGTATCCTTTTGTCATGCCATCTTTTAACTTTTTCTTTAAACAACTTGGCATTTTCATAAGCTTGGGTTCTCCAATCATCATGTGAGTTAATATCAAATAACCTCTTCTCACCGGCAAGTTTGAAATCATAGTTGAGCTCTTTAATAGCCCAATTTGCCTTATGTTCTAGTTCGAGAGGTAAGTGACATGCTTTTCCATAAACCATTTTATACGGAGACATACCCATACAATTCTTATATGCAGTTCTATAGGCCCATAATGCGTCATTCAGTTTCTTGGACCAATTCTTTCTAGACCTATTGACAATCTTTTGCAAAATTAATTTGAGCTCTCTATTGCTCAATTCTACTTGACCACTAGACTGCGGGTGATATGGAGATGCAATTCTATGATTAACGTCATATTTAGCAAGCATTTTACGGAAAGCACCATGAATAAAGTGTGAACCACCATCAGTCATTAAATATCTAGGGACTCCAAACCTTGGAAAAATAACTTCCTTAAGCATTTTAATAGAGGTGTTATGATCAGCACTACTAGTTGGAATAGCTTCTACCCACTTAGTAACGTAATCAACGGCAACTAAAATATGTGTATATCCATTAGAGGCTGGAAAAGGTCCCATATAATCAAAGCCCCAAACATCAAATGGTTCAATAACAACTGAATAATTCATAGGCATTTCTTGAGGTCTACTAATATTACCAATTCTTTGACATTCATCACAAGACAAAACAAACTTACGGGCATCCTTGAAAAGAGTGGGCCAATAAAAACCGGATTGCAATACCTTATGTGCAGTTCTATCTCCAGCGTGGTGTCCTCCATAAGCTTCGAAGTGACACTTGCGTAGGATATGTTCATCTTCATGCTGAGGTACACAACGTCTAATAACACCATCTACTCCTTCTTTATAAAGATGTGGGTCATCCCAAAAGTAATGTCGCAAATCATAGAAAAACTTTTTCTTTTGTTGGTATGTGAAGCTAGGTGGTATAAATTTAGCAACAATATAATTAGCATAATCAACATACCATGGAGTGCTATGGGAAGTGCTTATGACATTTAACTGTTCATCAGGAAAGCTATCATCAATAGGTAGTGGGTCATCAAGAACATTCTCTAACCTAGATAAGTTGTCTGCAACAGGGTTCTCAGCTCCTTTTCTATCAACAATATGCAAATCAAGTTCTTGCATCAAGAGAACCCATCTAATAAGTCTAGGTTTTGCATCTTTCTTTTCCATAAGATATTTAATAGCAGCATGATCAGTGTGAATAGTTACTTTAGAATCAACAATATAGGGTCTGAACTTATCACAAGCAAATACAACTCCTAAAAGTTCCTTTTCGGTAGTAGCATAATTTCTTTGAGCATTGTCTAGAGTTTTACTAGCATAATGGATAACATTTAATTTCTTATCAACTCTTTGCCCTAGAACAGCACCTACAGCGTAATCAGTAGCATCACACATAATTTGAAAGGGTAAATTCCAATCTGGTGGGTGAACAACAGGTGCAGAGACTAATGCCTTCTTAAGTATTTCAAATGCTTCTACACAATCATCATCAAAGACAAATGGTACATCTTTTTGTAGTAAATTAGTTAGAGGCCGAGAAATTTTTGAAAAGTCCTTAATGAACCTCCTATAAAATCTAGCGTGACCAAGGGAACTTCTTATACCTTTGATGTCCTTGGGACATGGCATCTTTTTAATAGCATCAACCTTGGCTTTATCAACTTCAATACCTCTTTCAGAAACTTTGTGCCCCAAGACAATACCTTCATTAACCATAAAGTGGCACTTTTCCCAATTCAAGACAAGATTAGTTTCTTCACATCTCTACAAAACTCAATCAAGATTGCTCAAGCAATCATCAAAAGAGGAACCATAGATGGAAAAATCGTTCATGAAAACCTCACAAATTTTTTCACAAAAATCAGAGAATATAACCATCATGCATCTTTGAAAGGTAGCGGGTGCATTACACAAACCGAAAGGCATACGTCTATAAGCAAAAGTACCACAAGGGCATGTAAAAGTAGTCTTTGATTGATCTCTAGCTGACACGGTTATTTGAGAGAAACCAGAATAACCATCTAGAAAGCAATAATGTGTATGTTTGCATAATCTTTCTAGCATTTGATCAATAAAAGGTAAGGGGTAATGATCTTTCTTAGTAGCCTTATTTAATTTGCGCAAATCAATTACCATCCTATAACCTGTGATAATTCTTTGCGGAATCAATTCATCTTTATCATTAGGGACAACAGTAATACCTCCCTTCTTAGGGACACAATGGACAGGACTTACCCACTGACTCCAGAAGCTTGAGTATTTCTTTTCTTACCACTTCTTTCATTTTAGGATTCAAACGTCGTTGAGGATCATGAACTGGTTTGGCATCCGCTTCCAAATTTATTTTATGTTGACATAGAGTGGGACTGATTCCCTTAAGATCATCGAGAGTATATCCAATAGCGGCACAGTGCTTCTTCAGAGTTTTCACTAATCTTTCTTCTTCATGCTCTGAAAGGTTAGCACTAATAATGACAGGATATATTTTCTTTTCATCAAGATAAGCGTATTTAAGATTATCAGGCAACGGTTTAAGCTCAATCACGGGATCACCCTTGGGTGGAGGAGGATCCCCAAGGATTTCAACAGGCAAATTGTTTTGCAGAATAGGTTCCTGTTTAAACAATACTTCATCTATTTCCCTTCTTTCATTCATGAACATATCATTTTCATGGTCTGGCAAATAGTGTTCTAAGGGGTCACTAGGAGGTACAACAATAGAAGCAAGACCAATGATTTCATCTTTACTAGGCGATTCTTCCTCACAACATTGTTTACTAAATTTAGAGAAATTAAACTCGTGAACCATATCATCTAAGCCACTAGTAAAAACATTCTTTTCGCAGTCTATCTTAGCATTAACAACATTCAAGAAGGGTCTACCAAATATAATGGGACAAAAGCTATCTTGTGGAGAACCAAGAACAAGAAAATTAGCGGGATATTTGGTTTTTACACACAATACTTCAACATCTCTAACAATTCCCATTGCAGATATAGTATCTCTATTGGCAAGTTTAATTGTAACATCAATATCTTCTAACTCAGCAGGTGCAATATCATGCATAATTTCTTCATACAAGGTAATAGGTATAACACTAGCACTAGCACCCATATCACATAAGCCATGATAACAATGATCTCCTATTTTAACAGAAATAACAGGCACGCCTACCACAGGTCTATGTTTATCTCTAGCACAAGGTTTAGCAATTCTAGCAGTTTCACCATAGCATTGAATAACATGCCCATCAATATTATCAGACAAGAGATCTTTAACAATAGCAATATTAGGTTCTACATTGACTTGCTCAGGAGGTTTATAAGTTCTAATATTTCTTTTACGAACAACAGTTGAAGCTTTAGCATGATCCTTCATTCTTACAAGGAAAGGTGGTTTCTCAACATAAGAAGTGGGAACAATAGGATCATTATAAGTGACAGTCTTTTCTTCAACTTTAATAGGTGCAGCTACTTTTACTTCTATGGGAGGATGATATTTAAACCACTTATCCTTGGGGAGATCAACATAGGTGGCAAAATATTCACAGAAAGAAGCTACTATCTCAGAGTAAAGTCCATATTTAGTGCTAAACTTACGGAAAATATCGGTATCCATGAAAGATTTAACACAATCAAACTTAGGTGTCATACCTGACTCCTTACCTTCGTCGAGGTTCCAATCTTCATAGTTGCGTTTAATTCTATCCAATAAATTCCATTTAAATTCAATAGTCTTCATCATAAAGGAGCCAGCACGAGAAGTATCGAGCATGGTGCGATTGTTATCAGAAAGCCGAGCATAACAACTTTGCATAATTACTTCTCTTGGGATCTCATGATTGGGGCATGAATATAACATTGATTTAATCCTCCCCCAAGCTTGAGCGATGCTTTCTCCTTCGCGAGGCCAAAAATTATATATATAATTGCGATCACGATGAACAAGATGCATAGGGTAATACTTTTGATGAAATTCCAATTTCAATCTTTTATAGCTCCATGATCTCATATCATCACATAGCCTGTACCATGTCAATGCGTCTCCCTTCAAAGATAAAGGGAAGGCCTTCTTCTTAACAACATCATCGGGTATACCTGTAAGCTTAAATAGTCCACAAACTTCATCCACATAGAGTAGATGTTCATCAGAATGCTTTGTTCCATCTCCTGTAAAAGTGTTAGCTAGCAGTTTTTCCATCATACCCGAAGGGATTTCAAAAGGAGTTTCATTTTCAATAGGTTCAGTAGGTTCAGTAGGTTGAGGAGCAACTCTTTTCTCTACTGGATGGGGTGAAGATACCCCGAACAAGACCCTCAGAGAATTACTTTCCATAGTAACAAGTGACAGAAAATTTCAGCACACTATATAAATTTTTCCTTAGCAAATTCCACCTACAAAAGGCGCTACACTCCCCGGCAATGGCGCCCGAAAAGAGTCTTGATGACCCACAAGTGTAGGGGATCTTCTACCTTAGCTACTACCAATGTAGGGATACCTTGAAGACGGGAGGTTAGACGACGGCAACGAGGGATAGCCATCTCATTTTGCGCAGTTGTACTAAAACTGAGGTGTGTGCTTTTGATTGCGCGGATAGAAACGATACGGAGACAGACATCCCGAAACGATATGGAGACAGACATCCCTGTTTGCACAAATACGAAATATGGTTATTTAAACAGTGACAGATATTACTACTTTCCCCCGTTTCCTCTTAGAACCAAGTCCTAGATTCAACCTACAGCTTTCCCACTTTCTTCCCTGTTTGAACCAATGCTTTGAGTTGACTGTATGAACTAGCTTTACTTCTAATAATAGTAGAACTCTAGGTGGCTTTGGAACAACGGATGGAAGTAGAAAAGGATCCACACGAAGGGGGAAGAGCTAGGGCAGTAGAGCAAGGAAGGTTTCGAAGGAATATATACCAAAGGGTCGTCGGCATGTGGCAAAGACGACATCGGGAGGCCGCATCTTGGCCACAATACCGCAGGAGGAAGAAGGGGTCAAAGGCCCTCCCGAGCCGGCGCTCTCTCAGAGAGAACGGCACGGCCGCTGATCGGGACACGCGGGCAGCCGTTGGTCTTCTCCCTCGCCGCCGACGACAGCGTGAACGATGCACCTACACCCCCTACCCTAGTCGAGGTTGTCCGGCCGGATTTGTGACCAGCTGTGAGCTGAGAGAGAGTGTGTGGCCACCTATGTCTTGCTTAGATCTGGAGAGCATGAGAGAGTGAACGAGAGGAACCCTAGTAAAGCAAGCACTAAGGATCCTGCTTTTATATATAGTGGAGTGATTTTGTTGTACCGGCTTCAAAAAAATGCGCTCCTACGTGTACCCACGAGTGGGTGTGAGAGAACTAGTGCGTGCGTGCACCGCTTCTCTTCGTGATAGTACAATATATACTATGCCCAAAGAATGTTCGCCGCAAGAGTAATAATATAAGTGTGTGACGTGTGAGCTAAAATAAAATGTGTGCACCGTCTTTTGTTTTTTAGAAGTTTTGAGGGTAGGGTGTGAAGAGCACATATGTGCGTGACGTCTGCATGCAGATGGACGATGGGTGCCACGTGCGAGTCTGCGAGAGGACTTAGGAGAGTTGTGACTCATGAGGGTGTGTGTGCGTGAGAGAGAGGGGGCACGTATCAATGCAATGCATGTGTCCATAAATCATTATCCGACAAACGTTCGCCACAAGCCTTTTCCTGAAAAACGCCGTAAGAACCGTTAGATCGGCATCCGACAGTGTCAGTTTTGCCATGTCATTTAACAGAACAGCCACTCCTCCTACACACAAATCTTCCACGTGAGTGTTAGCAACTGCCGTATGCTCCCTCCGTTCCAAAATGCATTGCATATAGCTTTATTGAAAATTAGAACCTCGCAAACTTTTACCGAGTTTTCGTGTACCAAATTGCACATGTAGAATACCCTGTATATATCATTTCATTCATCTTCGAGAGGTAACTATAAAGGTGGGTGAGGAGGCTACAAAGAAAGACCATCGTATCACCCGCAGCAATTTCAAGCATCCTTTAGTGTCGAGGAATATCATAGGAACTCTATATGATATGATTTTTATAGGATTTTTTTCCTTTAGAGCCAATTGGTTCATAGGAATAGATTCATATACTCTACATTTCAAAGGAAATAAACATGATATCATTTCTATATCTTTAGAGCCACTTGGTTCATATGAATGGATTCCTATACTCCCTTAATTTCAAAGGAAAATAAACATTAGCGTATATTCAATAGAAAAGTTCCTATGATATGAACCAAATTACATCTCTTTACTAATCCCTCCTCATAGCAATTGAGATACATGTCATCTCTAGATTCAATAGAAAAGTTCCTATGATGTGAACCAAATGACATCTCTTTTTCAATCCCTACTCATAGGAATTGAGATCCTCCATGTCATCTCTTTCCCTACAACTTCCATGTATACATCTTCTATTCCTAAATAGATAGTACAACCCACTAGTAGTTTTTTCCAAAACATGCAACTATGGCACAAGAACTATATAGTGTGCCAATAACTTTGAAAGATGGTCGCTGGATGAAGCTAACCTGCCAGTGCAGAGATGGGAAAATCCGAGCACTACTGGCTGTTGGATATCATCAACATTCCACCAGATCTGTCACATGTACAATTTAGAAGACTACATGGTTGAACTTAAGCATAATGCACAAACCTCAAAACACAAGCACTTCTCCTTTGTTCTAGAATCTTCCGTATCATAATTGATTATTTTTTTCTAAATGAATTGCCATTATTTGCTTTTTACTTTATGACTTACAATGCAAAACCCCATGAATCTTAACATTTTTATAAAACTAATTGATTTTGAATGAGATGAACTATAAGAACTAAACGAACATCTACATCATGCATATATGACTCAAAGCTTTAGATGCTATAGTGTGTATTTATTCATAATTTGGTTTCGAAATCTCATGCGTTCAATACATGTGTACCTTACTAGTTTTGAGTAGAGTAGCAAATTTCACGCGGCCCCGGGTATATCAAAATGCAGGGCCCATGCATCATTGCCTTTTGGTAGAACCTATGTCCACAATTTTTTGTACGTGCTATATCTCCACTGGTCCCCGAACCCAAAATGTCGCCTCATTCCTGTAAAACCAAGCGGCCCACACATATTTAAGGCGTCGACTCGAACCCGTTTACTACAACGTGGCCCTGCACGCCGTAGTACTCCTACAAACCCTACCGCCGCACTCATCATCGGTTTTCTTCAAGAGGACGAGGGAGAAGCCGATTTGTAGTGGAGGCGCTTTCAAAAAAAGGATCTGTAGTGGAGACCCCTACCCTAGGGTGCCCTAGGTAGCTGCCGCACGCATCCTTGTTTTCTCTTTTCTTTATGCTCTTGCGCGCTAGAGTGAAATGATGGTTGCTTCGTCCGTCTAGCTCAATGCGGGAAAGGTGGGGCTTCGTGATTTGACCCCTCATCGCTCATTTTCTACTACTGCGGCGCTACGACCAGGGTGCCTCCAATTCCAACCACTGCTCCAAACTGTAATTTGGTGCATTGCACGTGGAACAAGACGGTGGATGAGCCACATGTCTGCCAAAGGGGTCCTGTTAAGTGTGTCGCCATTTCGTGGGCTTACTGACCCTGCTTGAGTTGCTACGCCAAAACGACAGGAGCAGCCTACCACTTGATTTTGCTCCTTGGTGAATCCCGACTATATTGATCTAAAAAGATATGTGCTGAACTACTCTCTCCGTCTCAGTTTTGTATTTGTAGGCGTCTCGGTTTATAGGGCCTGCACGTAGTTCTAGGTCATCCATTTGACTAACTAAATATGAGTTACTATGTCACAAAAAGTATATCATTGGATTCTTATTGGTTGATATGTGAAGAAACAAGAAACAAGGTAGAAGTTAATGCACCGCGCCTTAGTATTTTGGGATAATTTGGTTTTCGTAAGATGACTTACTCACCTAGACGGAGGGAGTAGTTGTATTTAAAAGTCGAGGGCCGGGCTTTTCCTGCCCGGTAGGCGGCCGGACAGTTCCGCCTAGTCGGCTCGACAGAGACGTGAGAAGATGAGGGAGTAGGCTGCTGCAAACGTAGGGCTGTGTGATTTGACAGCGAGTTACTGCTGGACAGGTGGGGCCCCGTGATTTGACTTGCCATTATCATTTTAACTGCAGCATTACGACCGGCGTGAGTCTCCCGATTCCTGACCACCTCCTTACAGGTGCCTCTCCCAATGCTCCACCACGTAGTAGTAGAGGCTGGCTCTCGCATGAGAGCCCACTTCTCCACTTTTTCCTTGCCTCTCTTTCCTCCACATATGCAAAAATGCCATGTAAAGTGCACTATTGTAATTACTTGCTCCTATAGGTGCTTAAGCTTGCCACATAGGCATAAAGTCTGATGTGGCAAGTTAATCAAGAAGAGAGAGACTAGTTTGGTGACCTAAGGAAGAAACGGTGCTAAGCGCGTGTAGCTAGGTGAAAAGACAATTTTGAGTCTATAGCTTATTAAATGAAGCAAACTTAGCAACACCATTTCATTGGAAGAGGTCACTCCTTGGCAAATGCAATAAATACTAGTACTCCATGTGTCCCATTATATAAGAACGTTTTTGACACTACACTAACTAGTGTCAAAAACATTCTTATATTATGGGACGGAGGGAGTACGAAGAAAGATATAGAGAGGAGTAAAAAAATACACTTATAGCCAACCTTGTTGTAGTATGAGTGACTAAGTGATGACTATGTATGACATGCCAACATCTGATAGCCTAACGCACCGTGTTAAATCTCCATGGGCGCGACCACGCGAGCGACGCGACGGTCGTGGTAGGCGTGACCATGATACGGGCTGCTGGCAGCCCTTGGATCTGAGATCAAACGGTCGCATGCTAAGTTGCTGAAAATTTGTAGAATAACCCTCCAGGTTAGGATATTCACCCATAGGTCTAGAATCACGCCATGCAACCGTTCGATCTTAGATCTAAGGGCTCTCGGAAGCCCGTATCATGGGAGAATGGAAAGCCACTACCCTGTCGTTCGCACGCTGGCAGTTCGCTCCTACTCGTCCCTGCACGTCCTTTAATACTACGGCGGTTCGCTCCTAGTCGTCCCGTCCATTCACATTACGGTTGTTCCACTAATCCTAACACTCCTCCCAAATCCATGGCGTCCCAAATCTCCCCGATCGGCAGTGAGTACAAGGTTAGAACCATCACCGACGATGAGTTTGACGTCATCTACACCCATACTTCCGCGACGGTGAAAGGATGCCTTTCTTGCTTCAGACGCATGTTTGAAAACTCACATGATGAGTGGGTCACTGGGCTAGATGTTTAGTACACCACAGTCGTGGGACGAGAGAAGGATCTAAAGGACGAAGAGAGGAAGAAGCCCGCCGTGATCCAGGTTTGCGTACATAACGTTTGCTTGGTCTACCACATATGCCAAGCCGACGTTGAATGCCAGGATTTTAATAACTTCCTTGAGGACAAAACAGTCAAATTCATTACTGTAGACTTTAAGAACGACAAAGAAGTTCTACGTCAGATAGGCCTCGTTGTAGGAAACCCCTTCGACCTCCAGAAGAATCGGCTGGTGCCCCTCGTCAGCCTTCAATACTGACCCTGGCAGGAGCCATGGTTCATCCTTCATACGGTAAACTGGAGAAACCTCCATACACGTTTCATCGTCATGCATGGCAGCAGAATGTACTAGATATAGACCACATCCAGTACGCTGCAATGGATGGCTACCTTTGTTTCAATATCTACAAGGGTTGGATGAAGAGCAACAGCCAAGTTGGCGGTTCAAGCAAAGAGGTATCGGCCAAGAGGAAGAGGGACAAGGACAAAGTCAAGGACGTGGACGAGGACTCCGAGTAAGGTGGCAGTGTCGTTGCTCATGGTGGTTCTAAACTTCTAATGCAGTGTCTACCAGATTAGTTGCATAGTTTAATTTCAGGTGTGCTTAGTTTAATTTGAGGGGTGTGTTGTGCTGAGCCCCCAGCAGAACTATGTTTTGTTTCTTCTCGTTACTTTAACTCTTCAGTATGTACATACTAGTACTAGTATTTCTTTAATAGAATTTAGCACCCCAATTAAGCACTACTAGCTTTTTTAATAGTACTATATGCATAATTTGGCGACGAGCGCTCTCTATATGTACCACCTTTTTTTTAAATTTCAATTTTTGCTCCATGGCGCAATCCATCGATAGTGGAGTACTACTGTACAAAAGCATACATTTTTTAAAAGGCTAGCGTACTGTTCATCACATATATATATATAGCCAGTTAAATTCTCAACCTAGAACGACGTGCATGCCATGTAGTAAACCGATCCGGAGGAAGTATAGTAAAAATGAGGTGATTTTACCAAGCGATCGGCGGGGGAGCATGGCCTGTCATGCAGTCCCACGTGTCACGATGTACCAAGGCGATGTGCGTGTCCCTCTTGAGGCAGAAGCAATACTAGTACGTGGTTTGAGATGATATTGAACTGAAGTGTGAAATAATGGTTGCTTCGTCCGTCTGGGAAGGTGCGGCATTGTGATTTTACGTCTCATTGCTCATTACTAATACTGGGCCGGTACGAGTGGGGTGCGTCCCCCCTGCTGTTCTGCACTGTTATTTGGTGCTTGACACGTCGACCCGGTTGCTATATGTCCCACATGTCGGCGACACGAAGTACAGAATTCATGAAAGGGAGCATCGACGGAGGAGTATACTACAGAATTCATGAAAGGGAGCGACTTAGTTTTGGAAAAATCTGTTTTTACGGAGTACGTACCCACTAGGGTTTATAGGGCTCATCTAAAAAACATTCGTTTTTCTGTTTGATAAGTCTCAATTCTACTATACTAGTAGTAGTACCATTACATGTTGGATTTCGAGGTGCGTTAGATCACCTGATGCAAGCAGTGTCAAGAGGAAACTAACCAATGCATGTACAAGTTCATGGAAATTTAATGGTCATTCATGCATTCGTTCTAATTAATGCCTCGGTAAACATAACTTCTCTAGAAAAACGGGCGTACTGTGCAAACTATGAAATTAATTCGACCACTCACCGTCTACCTTGGTTGGAGAGATTTTGAAATTGAGCCATAAACTGGAAAGGAGAGAGTAGTAACTTTTGTCTCGATTACTATTTGTGGCCTTGTATAGATGCAAAATGTATTTTTTTATAGTGTCCTTGTATAAGTAAATAGAGGGAGTACTAACCAAAGTACGTAGTAGGGACGAGGAGTAAATGGAGGGAGTAGTAAAATTTTCTCCTCGTGCTGCGAGCCACCGCGCGCGTGGGCGAGGGAGCCGTCGTAAAGGCGTATAGTAGTATAGTAGTAAGCTTCACCTCATCCTGCGAGCCACCGTGCCCGTGGGCGGGGGAGACAGTGTACTAAGCAAGTTTCTCCTCGTTTTGCGAGTTGATGGGACACATCAAAAGTACTCCAGTGTATAGAGCCTTGTCTCTAAGGTAGGCCCCACATGGTTTGCCTCTTTTTTTAATTTAACATAACGCATCAAGTCGCAATTTGTTTGTTCACCCATGGTAGACGATCCTCCCTCCACCAAGTGGACAACCAGTACACGTGCCAAATTACCACGTGGTCTGCCTTTTTCGTACATAAATGAGCTCCACCGTGTACCCGCGCGGGTGTGGTTGGGAAAGAGACGGGAGTACATGCGCCATGCATGCACCTCTTCTCTTCGTGCACGTACCCCACCTATGTGGGTGTGTGTTAGAGAGATACAAACCTAGACATAATGCGCCGTCCATCCCCATGCCTCCGCCCAGTCCGACCACCAGTCACCACCACGGCACCATGCCCCACTCCTCCTCACCTTATCTCTCATATTTCTCCCTCCATTTTTATATACAAGGGGCCACTATCAAAATTACAATTTGCAGATATACAAGGCCACTAACACTAATCGATGCAGTATTAATGGTGTTTGCCTCGTGGTACTAGCAAAGGAGGACATTAATTATCCCTTGCATGCATGCGGGAGTTTGTAAAAAATGCATCTTGATGTTTCATGCAATGCACGGGCATCTTGCTAGTCCATGAAAACAACACATGGCAAAATTCCACGGCGAATGAGGGATTTGAATCTGTTGGGAGGGGTTGTTTGTATCTTGCCCGGGGTAGCCAAAATATTGGCGACCCTTTTGTCCATCGGTGCCTTTGCCACCGATGAACGAGGAACGGCTCGGGTGCTCATGCTGTCATGCATCCTCTAGCGTGCACGTTGGAGATGAGCTCGCACGAGCTGTGTTTTTTTGTCCTACAACGCCGCCCGAGCCGCCCGCCGACCGACCGGCGACCCGCAAATTACGCCATCCAACCATAGCCACACACATTATGACAGCAACTCAATCAACCGGACGAAATTCACGCAAACACGTAGACAAACTGATATTTCATATAAACAACAACGGAAATAATTTAAATAACCGGATTTTCACACAAACATGATGGATTTCATTACATTCAAATGAACTATGCGGTGCTAGTTCTGGATAGCACATGTATATAATACCTGGCCTAAATGGTCGCCCGCCGATCGATTTGTGTTCCTCATGTCCGGCAGCACGATCACTGGACTGCCGGGAGCCCTGGAGGTATATGCTTCAGCACAAAGGATGGCTCGCTTCCCCACTGCCCAACTGATATCATTGGCCGGTGCCGAAGATGATGGTGGCCGACACCGGTTCGAACATCACCGGCCACTACTTCGCCATGGCCGGCACCGGCTCGAGTTCGTCCTAACATTCACCTCTTCCGTGGAGCCCATGCGGGGTCGACGAAGGTCCTCGCAACAAAAGGATCCGGCAAGACACCTGCTGTGTACGCCGGCGTCTCCTCCGCGGTGGCCTTCATGGGACCCAAGCGGCGGCAGCCTCCCATGTTCTACTTCTCCTTGATGATGGCGGCGGACGTGGAGGCGCTGGCCACCAACTTGTCGCTCTCCGTGCACCTAGCTTCTGTCGCTGCTTGCATGGCGCGGCCGCCGGCATGGAAGTCTCGGCCACAGAAACGGGAGACAAGGTACAAGGCGGCGGCATGGACGGCAGCAACGACACCCGTGCGCTGCTCCTCGTTGAGCTGGCTTAGAGCGGCGAGTTGCTGGACCGCACGCCGGCTTGGGGCGGCAACTGGCTCCGTCGTTGAGGGGAGGGAGGTGGATCAGCTAGCTTCGTAGCTTGTATCCGGCGGGCTACCCAACCAGCATGGATGAGGAATAACTACTCTTCGTAAGCCATTGTAAGAGTCGACAAAATGGTGGAGGAGATAGGGGAGCGGCGGAGGTGTGCGATTCTTGGCCGGCGTTTGGCCTCGTTTAAATAGGAGATTAAATAGATGGCAGATGGGAGGAGCTCAGCCAGCGTTGCGTTTAACGCCGGCCCGGTCATGAATGGACGTGTGTCCAGAGTGGGTTTCTCGGCTTCCACACGGGCGCGTTTCATCGAGGCGTTAGAATGCGGCACGGAGGCGTGTTCAGCCGGGCGTACCGCGAGTGGCGCCCTCCACTCTGACCTAGGACACCGTGCCGTTCTTACACTGACATGTGGGCTCTTTGGGTGCATGGCCTGCATGTCAGTGACCCAACGCAGGCAGCGCACAGCAGAGGAACCTTTGGTGGGCCAGGGCGGTCAGAAGCGGGCATTTCATAAACCGATGATTGTTCATTGAGTGTGATGTCATCTTTTTCATGTAGTTAAGCCTACTATGTTGATAGCCCGTTCGATACGTTGTGATTCATAAAGACCGATGCAAACATCAATGTTCTGCTTATCACAAATAAGATTGATTAATACCCGTAACAATCCATGTCCTTAACAAAAGGTGCATTCACGTATAGGTTGAGCATGTGTCTTGCGTCGTGTGCTGTGTGCATGCAGGTGTGCGAGTGTTGCGTGCGTGCAAGGGTGCGTTTCAGTGTTGCATGCATGGGCACATACGTGCATGTGTTCGTGAGTGCATGTGTACGTGTCAGTGTTGCACGCCAGCATGCGTGCGTGTGTACGTTATGTGTACGTGTCAGTGTTGCATGCCTACATGCGTGCGTGTCTTGCGTGCGTGCATGTGTACGTGCGGGGTGAGGCTACACGTCAGTCGACTGACTTTTTCATCTCTGGTCATTAGATTTTCCAGTCGTTGGATACGAAATCAAGGGCCTCCAGTTTATCA
>NC_057804.1:288291099-288318963 GCF_018294505.1 Triticum aestivum | reverse complement strand
ATCCCCACCCCATCACCCAATGAACGCCCCCAACCACCGGTGACTGCCAACCAGAGGTCTCACGACTTCGAATACCCACCGACCACTAGTTTATTACCATTTTTGTCCTTCATATACGCGCTGACGGGTGGGCCCTATGGTAATGTGCTCTGCTGAATGTGGGCCGTTTGACTGGTCAATTGATCGTGTTATCAACAAATTACGGAGCTGTATGGTGAGCCAGTGACCATATGATCACCCTAAAATGTACTCCTATTTTATTAACGCAGTACAGACTCAAACTACCATTTCTTTCTTTCATATATGGTCTGACAGGTGGGCCCCACGGTTATGCGCCCCGGTGGTGCAACACTAGTTGTGCCGTTTGACTGGTCAATTGATTGTGTCATCAACAAAATACGGAGTTGTACGGGTGAGCCAGTGACAGTATAATCATGACATGTATTTGTTTAACACGATACAGATGCAAGGGCTCATATATACGCGCAAGCACTCACCGCTATAAGCGCACACACGCGAACCCTACCCCTATGAGCACCTTCGAGAGAGTGGGCCAGCATATATGATCTTGAGATTTTATGAAGTCACCCTAGGGGCCTCGTAGTCGAGTGGAACGTCTCCTCCCACTGAACGTACATCACCGGAAAATACTGAAATTAACACAAGATAAATGCGAGCACCGGGACTTTAACCTTGGTGGGCTCGAGAAACCACTGTCCTCTAATCATCCAACCACATGTTGGTTAGCACGACAAAATGTATGTGGTAACCGTGATGAGCTTATTCTGAAGTCTAGTGACCATATCGTGCTTTCGCTTCAAATACAATAACCGTAAGTGTCGTCAACAAAATACGGAGCACACATCAAATGCAAAGTCCGTCAGTGTCATCAACAAAATATGGAGACGTATCGTGAGCTAGATACCGTTGTACTATTGTATATGCTTATTTTCTTAGTGGCCGATTGCATGTGTGGTGTGGTGGGCACATCATTTCTAGTTGTGGTGGGTCAACATGAACAATCATGGTCGGTTCCATCCCACGCCACATATAGGTTGGACCGAGGCGTGTTATACGGAGACCCATGTGGAGGACTCGGCGTACAACACGAAGCTACCAGAGTCTTGGAGGACTCTATCCCCACTGGTGATAAGCCGACTATATATGATTTGTAACCCTAGGCCCTTAGTATGTTATACAAGCTTGGGGGCTAGTTCGTCGATAGTATACACACATGCACAATGCCTGGTATTCATGTGTACTTTGTACACACCCCTATCACTAATATACAGTACCAAGAGTAGGCTCTTTCTTCAACTGCAAGGGTCCGATCCGAACTAGGGTAAAACTTTGCCTCGTATTACCATCCATCCTAACAGCCAGGGATATCCTACCAAATGATATGATGAAATCATATATGCCAACTACTATTAGAGAGGTGTGTCGGGGGTGGGGGGGGCAATGTGTGCGAGAGAGGCCTAAAGATAATGTGCGTGCGGGAGACACGTAGGCACATATATGTGCGTATAGAGGGCTAGTAGAGACCGTGCATGTGTATATATGCATGTGGGAGAAATAGTGTTTTCCAACTGAGATAAGTGAAAAGAGTGGTACATAGTAGTCAGAAAGAGAGCGAGAGAAACAGAGAGAGCATGTGCGTGAGACACCCCAACACCTTGAGAGAGATTGTGAGCATGTGTGAAAGAGAAATGCTGATGCATATAAAGTGTGTGCAGTTATGCGTTAGATAGAGAGAGATATAACGCGTTTGTGAGAACGGGGCGAGGCATAGTGCATCTACGTGTAAAAGGAGGTTCTACGCATTAAATTAAAATATAAATGGCATTATTGTTTTTGGATAAGATTATGAATTTGCAAAATTGCATATGGACGAAAATCGGTCTATCAGACACCCATACTCTATTGAATTCTAGCATGTGCATGTGTTTATTTCATATTATCGATCCATAGAGTGAGAGTGGTTTGAAATACAGGCAATGGATGCTTTTGCAATTCATATATAAACATTAATTAGTGCACTCCATGTTGTTATTGTGAAGCACTTTATACATTTGTCACTTGCATGGATACATTCCAAATTGCTAGCTACGAAATAAAATACATGTCGAATTCAAGATAAAGGGGGTTTCGAAGATTCGAATTCATAGTAAGTGCATTCATCTATTTGAACCCGAGATAATGGCATTTGTAAATCATATGTAAAAGGGGGCATCAATCTTTGTTGTGAGTTTGAACATGCTATATATATTCATACGCATATCTAACTTTTTTTTGCAACCAAGGAGATTATACCTGGAACCATGCATGAACTTAGGTAAGTTGCATATTTTTTTAATATATACTCGTGTACAATGCATATTAAAATGTACCCCCTGCATTCCAAAATAATCGTAGCTTTAGGATTTTCAAGAGTAAAGATTTGTGAAGTTTGACAAATCATGAAAGTTCAATTCAAGAGAACCGAAAAGTTAATGCTTCTGCTCCCAAATATTGAACGAAGCGCTAAATAGGCCTCTGGTCACCCGAAACCGCGCGAGACTAATGTTTTGGTGGTAGGAAATAACTGTCCTGACTCTGGCCCGTGTAACCTATGGGCCCGATGTCCAAAGGTCTAAATCGGGGTAGGTTTGTAACTTCACCAAGACGGCAGTCTCAACCGCCTCCGAGAAGCATTCATATGCCGTGGGCGCCTAAACACCCATGCGCTCGGCCGAAATCTATCCCGCCCACATTTGGGACACGTGACATGACTGTCCTACATCCAACCCGCAATATGTCCAAACTTTTAGATGGGGGCAAAGTTTGTAACTTTCCCCAAATTTCAAACAAGCGCGTCTCAAACCGAAACATTGTTCCCCCTTAGTTCCCGGCCTCCCTCCGTTTCCCCATTCATACTCCATGGGCGCGAAAACGCCCTCTCCACCTGCCGCGAAACCCCAACCTCCTCCGTCCTCCACCCCATAGCGGCCAATCCACCGCCGCCCTCCTCCATCACGCCTGACCCGGTACCCCGATGTCGTCGTCCAACGCAACCGCAACCGCAACTCCCTCAAGGACTTAGCAGTTGAAGCTGAGGCAGAGCTGCCTCCACGACATTGACGCTGACGTGTGCCGTACCAGAACCACTCCGACCACGCTGTCCTGCGCCTCACTGCTGCGGCTCCACTGTCGCAACCGTCCACCGCACCGGAGCTGTTCCCGCTACGCCGTCGTTCGCCGCCTCGGATCTGCTTCCCCGCCGCCGACAGACGGCCACCGCACCACACTCAACAACTTGGCCATGGGTTCGTCCAAGGCTGAACCATCCTCCAAAACTTCTGGTTTCCAGCGAACAACAAGATCGTCGAAAAAACTAAAGGAGCACACAGCACTGCCAGCAGAAAGAGGTACTCCTCTTCCCTTATTCGTGCAAATGTTACGTCTCTGCTCACACCGTATTCATCCCACGAAAGAAACTAGTTGAGCACTTCTTACTGCATCTTCTTCGTGATATTAAATGCACAAGGTTTCCTCCCTTTTACTATTTCACCTTTGCTAGAGGTCAGTAGCCCGCCTGGATTTCAATTCAGGGTCAGTCGAACGGCAATTAAAAGAAGCAGCACCCGCTTAGGCATGCGGAGCACCTAGTCCGCCTGTTCCCCAGGGAAGCGGTGCATCGGTGTCTATCATAGGGGTGTGGGGTGCAGGAGCTGCTTGCGCCCGATCTGGAGGTCGGCAGTGCTTGAATGGATGGCCGGGGGGCGGTGAGGTCGAGGGGAGGGAGCAGGCAGGGGAGGAATACTGGGCAGGTGGTCGCTGGCGTTTCGAGGAAGATCGTCAACACTGATTGGCTGGAGGTAGATGAAGGCGATCTGCCCGTTCTTTGTACATCGGATGGTGCAGAAAAAATTGACTGACCTATTTGCTTTCAGTTGACTGTTATTTTCATAGAATCCTGTAGTAATTGAGTGTGCCATGCATGTTGTAGAGCTATCATATGTCTCTCGTCATTTATTTCTCACCGACCTGCTATCTACTACCTTTACACTTTAATAATTGTGCACACACTTCACCCATAATCACACTATTGTTTTTTTATGCATGGGTATTTCAGACTCTGACGCAGTGTTGATGAATGCAGAAAAGAAAAGACAGAAGTCGCTCCAGTGTAATATGAAGATAAGCAGTAAGCGTTTCAGCGCTCTAATAGGTGCAGTGTCAGTAGTTGGAGACAGTAAACGTAGCTCTGCAGTTGATGATCTCAATTGCCACACACAACCATCCCAGGTGCTTGCTTTAACTTCGCGCTGTCAAATGTGATTGCATGTTGCATATGGTGTCTAGCTTGTATTGCTTCCAATTTGGTTAAATTGCATCTGCTTACTTTACACATTATACCTTTCATAATGACATGCCTTCCTGTTTTTGATACATACTACATATGTCTATTAACCATGTTCGTAGATCAAACTAATGCTCTTTTGTATCCGTCGTCAATCACTTATGATGAGACAGTCACCTGGGTGGGTTACTGTGAGACGCCCTACTCATTCAAAGAGTGCAGTGTCATCCTCCCCACATGATTCTCAAGAAACAGCAAGGCTAAATGAAGATAGTCAACGTAGCTCTCTAGTTGATCACCGCAATTCCCCCACACCACCATGGCAGGTGCTTGCTCTTACTTGGCAGTGTGATATGTGGTTGCATGTTGCATATGGTGTCTACCTTGTAATGCTTCTAATTAGGGTAAATTGCATCTGCTTAGTTAACACATTATACCTATGAATATGACATGCCTACCTGTTTTTGGTACATACTATGTCTTTCTATTAACCATGTTCTTACATCAAACTACTTCTCTTGTGTATCCCTCATCAATGCTCCTAATTTGTTAAATTGCATCTCCTTAGCTTACACATTATACATGTGAATATGACATGCCTTCCTGTTTTTGGTACATACTACATCTGCCTATCACACCATGTTCTTACATCAAACTACTATTCTTGTGTATCCTGTGTCTATCGCTTATGATGAGAGAGTCAAGCGCGTGGGTTAATATGAGATGCAATACTCTTATAAAGAATGCAATTTCATCCTCTCCACATGATTCTCAAGAAACAGCAAACCTAAATGAAGATATTGAACGTTGCTCTGTACCTGAAGACTGCACTTCCCCTACACCACCATCACAGGTGCTTGCTCCAACTTGGCAGTGTGATATGTGGTTGCATGTTGCATACGGTGTCTAGCTTGTAATGCTTCTAATTAGGGTAAATTGCATCTGCTTAGTTTACACACTATACCTGTGAATATGACATGCCTTCCTATTTTTGGAACACACTACATCTATGTGTTAACCTTGTTCTTACATGAAACTACCTCTCTTCTGTATCCTGCATCAATCACTTACGATGAGTAACCTTTATTCGTTGCATATTGTATATTATTTCTAGCCTGTTGCTATGTATTGCTTCTAATTTGGTCAAATACATTTGTTAGGGCACCCTTTTAATTTGACAGAGTGATATTGGTTTCACCTTTCATACGGTTTCTAGCTTGCATCGATTCTAACAAGTTCAAGCACCTTGTGCTTAGTTTACACTTTATACATCATAAATGTTAATATGTCACGCCGTCCTGTTTTTCATACATATTCCATCCTCCTATCATGCGGCTGCCTTACATGAAAGTAGTGTTCGTCAGTATCATGCATCAATAAGTTCTGAAAAGCAAATTTTATTCCTTTTTCTTGTGGGTTTGACTTGACAAGGCAAAATCAAGAAAGAGGAAGGAAAAGAGTAAGGAAGGCGATGATGGTGGTCCTCTACAGCAACGTAAACGAAGCATCTATACCGATTCTCCTTGTACTGATAGTGCATTACATGGTCCAAGTCTCCGCTCCCCTACTCCTCCATCCAAGGTGCTTGCTCTAACTTGGCAGTGTGATATCTGGTTGCATGTTGCATATGGTGTCTAGCTCGTATTGCTCCTAATTAGTGTAAACTGCATCTACTTAGCTTACACATGATACATGTGAATATGACACACTTTCCTATTTTTGGTACATACTATATCTGTCTATCACACCATGTTCTTACATGAAACTACTCTTCTTGTGTATCATGCATCAGTCACTTATGATGGGACACCTTTAAGTTGGTAGTGTGATATTGGTTTGCGTCTTGAATATGATTTGTAGCATGTATTGCTTCTAGTTTGATGAACGCCACCTATGACAAGACAGTTTTAACTTGGCAGAGTGATATTGATTGCACCTTCCATATGGTGTCTTGCAGTGTCTCTAATTTGTTGAAGTGCCTTCTGCTTAATTACCACATCATAGGTGTGAATATGTCAAGCCATCTATTTTTTCATACATATTCCATCCTCGTATCATGACTTTGCCTTTCATCAGAGTAGTGTTCGTCAGTATCATGCATGAATGAGTTCTGAAGAGCAAATGATATTCCTTTTTCTTGTCGGTATGACCTCACAATGCAAAATCAATAAAGCTGAAGGAAATTGGCAAGGCTTTGGATGATGGTGGTCCTTTTCGAGCAACTGAAACGGAGGTTCTCTACAGATTCTACTCTGCCATCCTCCCAACAAGATTTGCAAGACAACGCAAGGCTAGACAGTCAACGTAGCTGTGTAGATGATGAGCACATCTCCCCTACTCCACCATCACAGGTGCTTGATCTAACTTGGCACTATTATATGTGGTTGCATGTTGCGTATGATGTCTAGCTTGTATTGCTTCTAACTTTGTTGAATTGCATCTACTTACTTCACACATAATGCCTGTGAATATGACATGTGTTCCTGTTTCTACATCAGACTACTATTCTTGCATATCCCGCATCAGTCACTTATGATAAGGCACCTTTAAGTCGCCACTGTGATATTGGTTGTGTCTTGCATATGATTTCTAGCATATACTGCTTCTAATTTGTTGAAACGCCATACAGTTTGAACTTGGCAGAGTGATATTGGTTGCATCTTTCATATGGTGTCTAGCTTGCAGTGCTTCTAATTTGTTGAAATCCCTTCTGCTTAGTTACCACATCATAGGTGTGAATATGTCACTCCATCCTGTTTTCATACATATTCCATCCTCGCATCATGTGTTTGCCTTTCATCCGAGTAGTGTTCGTCAGTATCATGCATGAATGAGTTCTGAAGAGAGAATTTTATTCCTTTTTCTTATCGGTTTGACTTCACAATGCTAAATCACTATAGCTGAAGGAAATTAGTCCGGCAGTGGATGATGGTGGTCCTTCGGAGCAACTCAAACAGGGGGTCTCTACAGATTCTACTCCGCCATCCTCCCAATAAGATTCGCAAGAGAACACAAGGCTGGACAGTAAACGTACCTGTGTAGATGATGAGCACATCTCCCCTACTCCACCATCACAGGTGCTTGCTCTAACTTGACACTATTATATGTGGTTGCATGTTGTGTATGATGTCTAGCTTGTATTGCTTCTAACTTGAATTGCTTCTGCTTACTTTACACATAATGCCTGTGAATATGACACGTGTTCCTATTTCTAGAACATACATGTACATGATGAGCACATCTCCCCTACTCCACCATCACAGGTGCTTGCTCTTACTTGGAACTATTATACGTGATTGCGTTTTTCGTATGATGTCTAGTTTGTATTGCTTCTGATTATGTAGAATTGCATCTGCGTAGCATACAACTTATACCTGCAATGATCACTTACCAATAAGACACATTTAACTTGGGACTGTGATGTAGGTTGCATCTTGCATTGTCTTCTAGCTTGTACTGCTTCTAATTTCTTGAAATGACACTTACAACGAGACACTTTTTACCTGATGGAGTGATATTGGTTGCATGTTCATATGGTGCCTAGCTTTCATTTCTTCTAATTTTGTTGAAATGCCTTCCGCTTACTGTTTTTTCTTACATATTCCATCCTCCTATTGTACATTTGAGTATGAAATGTTGTCTTTTTTTGTATATATTCCATCCTCCTATTCTGCGCTTGCCTTCCATCAAAGTAGTGTTCGTCTGTATCATGCATCAACCAGTTATGCAGAGCTAATTTTATTCATCTTCTTGTGGTTTTGACTTCATAAGGCAATATCAGAAAATAGGAAGGAAAAGAGTAAGTTAGGGTATGTTGGTGGTACTCCGCACCGACGCAAACAGAGACTCTCTAGATTTGCCACTGCTACTGCTAATAAGTTGAAGTCCCAAGACTACATGATGAGTTCATCTCCCGCACTCCACCATCGCAGGTGCTTGCTCTAAGTTGATAGTGTGATAATTGGTTTCATGTTGCATATGTTGTCTAGCCTGTATTTCTTCTATTTTGATTATATTGCACCTGCTGAGTTTATACATTATACATGTGCATATGACATGGCTTTCTGTGTCTAGAATACACTGCATCTATCTATCATACCATGTTCTTACATCAAATTACTGTTGTTGTGTATCCCGCATCAGTAACTCATGATTGGACGCTTTTAACATGGCAGTTCGATAGTGGTTGCATCTTGCATTGATTTCTACGTTGTACTGCTTCTAATTTTTCGAATTGCCACTTATGATAAGACACTTTTAACTTGGCAGAGTAATATATGTTGCATCTTTCATATGGTGTCTAGCTTGCATTACTTCTAATTTCTTGAAAATCCTTCTGCTTAGTTTGCACATCGTAGCTGCGAATATGTCATGCCGTCCTGTTTTTCTTACATATTCCATCCTCATACGGTTGTCTTACATCAAAGTATTGCTATCTGTATCATGCATCAATGAGTTTTGAAGAGTGATTTTATTCTTTTGTGTTGTGGGTACAACTTGACATGGCAAAGTCAAAAAAGAGCAAGGAAAATAATATAGTAGGGAGTGTTGTTACTCGTCGAGTGAAACAAAAAAGGTTCTGCCATCGAGATTCTACTGGTACTTATAGTGCAGTAGAAGGTCCAAGTCCACCGGTTAAATCTACAAACACAGTATCACCTGCTCCACCAGCTGCAGCATCCGCTTCAACTGTACCAGCATCTCAACCAGTTACTCGTTCGTTTGCTCTGGAACTGGCCAGTTCCCAAACTGTCTTCACACCTAACACTACTTCCGAAGCATTGCTGACACAACAGGACTTGGCAAGATCAGATGAACCTCATGAGCATCAACACCAAGACAGTACCTGACCGAGTCAAGTTGCATTTGCATGCTCCTTTATATGTACTCTCACAGTTTGATGTACACTAACGCTTTACATATTCGTTGTTGAACTAGCACCATGGTGCAAGCAGAAATAGACATCAGGGATAATGCTTGACAGATTAACAAAATCTAAAGGAGGAAGAATGGATATCCATTTTGAGGCAGGTTTAAAAAGGCCACGTGATGCTACAGAGTCAGCCAAGTTAGTATCAGAGGCAGCCGTTGCCGTTAGGTGTCATGCGCGTATCCTCCCAACGTGGATCCAGTACAGGAATGAGAAAGACAATACCCAGTTTAACACCTTCCTTGACCATTTATCCATAAGTAATGTTATTCATCGCAATTAGTAATATTGTCTTGCTCTGTCACATACTTTCTAGCTTCCTCCTAATAAGACTCACATTCTTTTTTCAACAGATGAGTTTCAAGTTGGATGCGAAAGATGATGCAACTAAATAAGCATGCACTCATGTTTTTCAGTCTGGTCTGTGACAGTATCGGTACCACCTTAGAAAATCGCACTTTGAAGGAAAGGCTAACAATGAAATCGGCCAAACATCTCAAGTGGAATATATTTCAGATGAAGACTGGACAACCCTCGTTAAACACTGGTCTGATCCAAAGTATCGGGTAGGCTATATGTATTTAATCAGACCACATATTGAACTTATATTTATGTATGTGCCTTACAAGTGTATCTTCTTCTGGGCTAACTGTTTGAAGAATAAAACAAACCGTTCTAAAGTGAAATTCCAACAGACAACAGGATCTCATAGCTATATTGCACACTGCGAGGCCCTTGTAAATAGCTACTACTTCCTTCTTTTTTTGTGCCATATTATCGTATCTATATTGACTTGTTCCAAATACAGAGGAAAGCCCGTGCGGACCAAAAAGAACCTGAACCGAATGCAGTGCAAATCTTCAAGGATTGCCACACCAGCAAGATGAAGGCATGAGCACACCAGTTCAAGCCGCTGTTGTAAGTCCTTAATCCTCATGCCTTGAACTGATTGGTACTGTGATGTGTTAATTTAACTACTTAGTCTGTAGCCAATGTCAGTTACTCTGTTCACTTTTATACAAAGTTGTCTTAACGTATCATTTCACCTTACATGGTTTAAAATAGATGAAGGATATTCTTTTGGTCTGGATCTGTAATCTAGTTGTTATGTTCACGTGCGCACACAATGATAAAATAGCATGTTTGTTTTATATCTGTTTTCCCATGATATGAGTGATGTCATACTGTGTTCATCCTACTTTAAACCATGCCTCTTTATCCTTAGATGTCAACGAATGTGAGGAAATAGACAATACAGTAGGCATGCTACATGGACATATGTTCCGAAAGTGATTTTATTTTGTAGTTGGCACTACAATACATGCTAATGTATTACAGTAGTTCACCAAAATAAGTTATGTATAAACGTTTAACCTACTTTGTTTGTTTTCATCTCATTAGTAACTTATCTGGTACACTAATCTACAAGTTCAAACTTTCAGGAATTTATGGAACAAATGATTGAACAGCCACAACCACCTGAAGGTGACGAGGCTACTACAGGCGCAATGTCACCTCTTGCTGCAGTGCGTCAGTATCTCTCCACCAACAATGCAAAAAGCACCTTCCTCCGTAATTCTGGGTTGGTTGTCAAGGTAACCTCGTCCAAATCGCCTACTGAACAAAATCTTCCTGCTAGACAGAGTGATATATCTGTGCTCCAGACACAAGTCCAATCCCTAATGGACGTTGTTTCGGAAACAAGAATAGTGGTTGAGAAATGTCGTCAAGATATGAATGGTTTTGAAACAAGACTATCAGACATTCGCTTCATTGTTGAAGAGCAATGGCGGAAAAAAGGTGGAGATCGTGCTGCTCCATCAGATTCTACAGCCTGAAATATTAGCACTCAGGTCAAATGATATGTGCTTCTATACATATGATGGTGCTTTTATCTGGAAGGACTGTAAACTTTATGCCAGCAGGCCTTTTGTTGTATGATTGGAATTTATTTTGTTGTGATACAACATTTATGATGCTGCCACAGGCTGCAGTAATTATGACGCTATTTTTGTATAGTGTAGGTTTATCTTAGTAATGTATTCGGCCAAAAGCTTCGTAGGAGCCCAACATGCCAACATTCATCGGGCCCATTCCAATTGGGCGAAAAACGATTACGGGCTGAAATTGGCATGTAGCCCACTAAAAATATCTGGGCTTAAATTAGCATAAGCTTACATATTTTTCTGGTAGGCATGTGCCCATAGTGGGCCTTTAACAGGCCTAAACATAATTTGGGCCCTCAGTAAAAATAGGCCATTTACAGGTGTAAATATCTCGAGCCCATAAAAACATGGGCCTTTAATAGACCGAAAGTGAGATTGGGCCCTGATTGTGCCAAATAACCCACTGGACATAGCAGGCCGAAATGGTGGCCCATTTACGATGCGGATATTTGACAGGCCGAAATTCGGACGGGCCATAAATGCGCCGACCTAATACACGGGCCTTTAACAGGCCGGAACTTCGGTCGGGCTAGATTATCGTCATTTTTATATGGGCCGTTAATGGGCCCGATATGACGTTGGGCCAAATATGGCCCATGGTTTATGTCCGGCATTAACAGGCCGAAAATTACAACATGCCGAAAGTGGCCCAAGTCAATAGTGGGCCTCTAACAGGCCGAATGACAGACATGGCTGAATATGACCCAAATCCTTCACGGTCGTTTATGGGCCGAAAGTTTTGATGGCCTATAAATGGGCCCAAATGAAGCAGGACCTTTAACAAGCCGGAAATACACCGGGCCGTAATTTGGCCCAATTACTTAGCTGACTATTAACGGGCCAGAAGTGACCATGGGCCGCAATGATGACAAGTTTAGACCAGGCCGTTGACGGGCCGATTTGACAGAGAATGTTGGGCCTTTAGCTGGGCCGGCCCATTATGGTCTGCAGAATCTTGTGGGCCTTTAGCTGGGCCGGCCCATTGTGGTCCGCAAAATCTTGTGGGCCTTTAGCTGGGCCGGCCCATTATGGCCCGCTAAATTTTGTGGGCCTTTAGCTTGCCGGCCCATTATGGTCCACTAAATCTTATGGGCCTTCGGTTGGGCCGGCCCATTCAAACTTTGTGGGCCACTTTTGGGCCGGTCCACGTGTCAACATATAATAGGCCCATCTCGACCGTTGGATGAGTGATACCTATGCCAACGCGGAGCTGACACATGGATCCGTCAGCCAATGAGAATTTTACACATGGAAAATCGGCATTGGTCGTGGCTGTTAACGGGTTATCGGATCCAAAATCCGACCCGATAGCTTAACGGTGTTCCGTTAGGGTGGATGCCACGTGTCGGTCACCCTTGATGAAAGCACTTCTGTGACGCGCAATTTATCGTCATGGAAGTGGACACTTCCGTTGAAAGTGTGTTATATCGACTAGAGGGGGGTGAATAGGCGATTTTTATGAATTCTTCATTGAGGAATTTGCTAGTGAGGAAATTCCTTAACGAAGAACTACTTGCAGCAGAATAAGTACTCAGAAGTACGCATGACAGAATACACACGTAGTCATGATGATGAAATGAAGACAAACACAGAGTACAGAAAGCGTAAACACAGGATAACACAAGATGAAGACAAACAGACTGAAGAAATTGAACTGAGGAAATTGAGAAAGTCTTCAGTCAAAGTCTTCAAACACATATATGAACAATCACTCAACATAGTAATGAAGAAACGAAAGAGTTGAGGAAATAGAACCAATAAGGTTGGTGAAGACAATGATTTGGTAGACCAGTTTCAACTGCTGTCTCAGTTGTACGTCTTCAGTCAATGATTTGGCTGAGTATTTAAACTCGAGGACACACAGTCCCGGACACCCAGTCCCTGAGCATGCAGCTCAGGACACCAAGTCCTCACCGTATTCTCCTTGAACTAAGGTCACACAGACCTCGTCCAATCACTCGTGGTAAGTCTTCAGGCGACTTCCAGACCTTCACAGACTTCGGTCACTCGGCGATCCACAATTCCTCTTGGATGCTCTAGACCATGACGCCTAACCGTCTGGAAGAAGCACAGTCTTCAAAGGTAACAAGCGTCGGATCCACGCAGGATCAATCTCTTCAGTGATGCTCAATCACTTTGGGTTTGTAGGTGTTTGGGTTTGGGGTTTTCCTCACTCGATGATTTTCGCTCAAAGTCCTCAAAGGATGGGTTGCTCTCAAATGACAAGTGTCAGTTTCTCTCAGAGTAGCCAACCAGCTAGTGGTTGTAGGGGGGCGGCTATTTATAGCCTAGGGAGCAGCCCGACATGATAAGACATAAATGCCCTTCGATGATATGACCGTTAGGTGGATAAGATATTTTGGGACAGCTGGCGCGCAGCACAGCAACGATCGGAATTTTGACTCTCAAATTCCTCAGGGCTATCATGTTCCTCACTATGTAGGCAATCCGCACTGGCGAATTCCTAACTCCTCAGTCAGAACAAATTTCTCAGCAACCAGAAGAACTTCGTCTCTGTCACTAAAGAAATTGACTGAACTGTATGAGATTTCCAATGGCTTCACTCGAAGGGATTGGTAGGTGTAGGATTTTGAGTTGAGCATCACATTGAAATTTTTCCTTTGTATTTCCTCGACCCCCTTTAATAGTACGGTGTTTCCTATGACTCAAGAAGGAGAAAAACAAAACTATGAAAACGAAAGTCTTCAAGCTTCATATTCCTTGCATGAATATCAAGTCTTCACGGACACACCAATTTCTTCAGTTTCAAAGTCTTCATGAAAGTCTTCAGGAATACAAAAATTTTCAGTCGAAGATATTCATTTTTAGGGGTCGACTTTCTCTGTAAATATCAAACTCCTCATAGACTTATAGACCTGTGTACACTCATAAACACATTAGTCCCTTAACCTATAAGTCTTCAATACACCAAAATCACTAAGGGGCACTAGATGAACTTACAATCTCCCCCTTTTTGGTGATTGATGACAATATAGGTTAAGTTTTCAACGGGGATAAACATATGAAGTGTAAGTACTGATATTGAGGAATTTCATTGCAAGATATAGAAGAACTCCCCCTGAAGATGTGCATAGTGAAGAATTTGCTTTTGAAGCAATGCACACTTGAAGAGTTGAATCATGGAGATCTCCCCCTATATCTTGTAATTCATACATGCATTTGACATATGATATGAAGAATTTGAAATGCATGATGAAATATGGTGCCTGAAGAAATTCAGCATGCGTGCAATAATATTAACGAGGAACAAGCATGCAGAATAACCCATCAAAAGTATCAGAGCACAGTGCATCAAAAGTATCAGAGCACCATCGGTTTTAAGATTACAACTCGATCCAATAAAAGTTTCAGAAGAGCGAGAGTTGTAACTTAGCAACAAAAATGCCCATATAATAGAACCGCTTGAAGACTAACTCAGATTTCTCCCCCTTTGTCATCGAATGACCAAAAGGATCGAAACGGAGGACTAACGTCCCTGAAGAATATCAAGTTGATGGAGGAGCGTCAGCGTTGTTTGGGTCGGTTGTCGTAGTTGGGCCTGCCGCAGTGTCGTCCAAGTCTTTACATTCATCAGTGTCGCGCGATGAAGAATAGGAGCTGGCCACCAAGGAAGGAACCTTGAACTTCTTGAATTTCTTCGGTGGAGGTGCAAACCAGTCAAATTCTTCCTTGAGACCCATTCTCTTCAGATCTTCTGCGCTGTAGACATGAGATCGAACAGCCCAGGTACGGTTGAAGGTTTCATGGAGGTAGTAGTGGTTTTTCTTCACTGCATTGTGTGTGGAGGTCATGTTGTGAAGAATTGAACCAAACTGACGCTTGACCCATTTATGATTGCGATCAACTTTTTGATGAAGACTGAGGAGTAACTCATGATCAGTCATCACCCTAGGTGTTGTGGCTTGAGGAATTTGCTTGGCAGAGGTGTTGGCGGCAGAGTCATGTGTGGCAAAGTGATCATTGGTGGAGTAGGATGCAGCCTTGCGAAATTGACCATCCAATGGAGGAATGCCTTCATTTATCACAGCAGTTTCCTTGCCTTTGTCATCAATTGAGGAAAATGTCCGTTTGAGGACTTCAATTGGAGGCAAGTAGCTACCGTGGTTCAGAGTATCAGCCTTGTAATTGAGTGAAGACCTTGTCCTGATGAACCTCATAATCCATGGTGCATAAGGCTTCAGCTCAAATGGTGACATAGCAATATCCACCAGAGTCCGAATGAAGAAATCATGGAAGTTGACGGGAACGCCATGAATGATATTGAAAAGTATATTCTTCATGATGCCAATGACTTCTTCGTCATTTGAGTCGTGGCCTTTGATATGACTCATTGTCTTCGTCAGAATGCGATAGATGGTCCGTGGCACATACAGTAATTCCTTGACGAGGAATTTGGTTTGAGGGGCTTGCCCTGGCTTCAAGGGCTTCATCAGTACTTGCATGTAATGATTTGTAAGCTCAGGTTCATTGTAGATGCAACGAGCACCTTCAAGGGGAGGACTGAGTGGGAGGGCACGAAGCAATTCAGTTGCTGGTGCCTTGTAGTGAGTATTTTCTGACATCCAGTTCAGCACCCATGAGTTCACATCTTCAGAATTTCCTGTGATGTGCAGCGTTGCATAGAATTGAAGAATGAGTTCTTCATTCCAATCACAGATGTCAGTGCAGAAATGCAGCAATCCAGCATCGTGAAGAACACTGAGGACTGGCTCGAAGCCTGGCAGAGATTCCATGTCCACGTGAGGAATGTGTTCATGATCGAAGACTTTGTCTTTGTTAAATAGCACTGAGGAATAGAAATCGGCTTTACTAGCAGTCCAGAAACGCCTCTTCCTTATGCGAGCAGAATCATAGGGATTGTAGTCTGTGAAGAACACATGCTCGTTGAAGAAATCTTCAGCCTTGAACTTTTGCTTCTTTGAGAATGGATCCTTTGGCTTGGGCAGAGGAGTGTCAGTGAGTTGCATCACAACCTCAGGAATTACAATCTCCGGTTCTTCAGGCTGAGGAATTTCTGGTTCCTCTTCAGTGGCAGTCTGCGTGTTCAAAGGATTAGCAGCAGCAGTTTCTTCAGCACTAGTGGCTGGAATTTCTTCATGCACAGACGAGGTAGGATGAGTTTCTTCATAGCCCATTTGAACGGTTGGTGCAGGCGACTGAGGTATTTGTTGTATTGGGGTGAAGAGTGGAGAATTGGAATGCTGACTTTCCCAAAAGGCCAGCCTCTTCAGCTGTGAACTGAGGCATTGGCGAGGAAGCAACGGGCATTGAAGGGATCACATCCACTTCAATTTCTTCATCAATCTGCTCTGACGAAGCAGCAAAATGATTTTCTTCATTAGATCTGCTAGGGATCACATATTCTTCACCAAAAGGAACAAGGTCCTTTGATGGTAGGGTGGAAATTGGAACAGCATCAATTGGATTTTCAAGTGAGTTGGTCATAGGCTTCATTTTCTTCGGAGCTGAAGAATCTGAAGCAGATGATGCTTTCCTTTTCTTCACTGCAGCTCTCTCTGCAGCCTTGGTCTTCCTCGCATCTGATGCAGATGGAAGGGTAGGAGTTGGTGTAGGCGCAGGAGGAGCTGAGGAATTTGTTTGAATTTCCTCAGGTGCAACTGATGCAGTTGCCCTGACTTCTTCATTTTCTTCAGGCGCACCACTAGTGGATGCCCTGACAATGTCTTCAACGGCTGGAATGGAGTCATCAGCCCTAGAACTAGCATTTTCATCAGCAGCCTGAAAGTCATCAGCGGTGCTGGCATGTTCTTCAGTTTGCTAAGTAGAGGGTTCAGCTTGAGGAATTTCTTGTTGTGATGGGGCTGCAACATTGGTGAACTTCTCAGTCAGTTTAAAGAACCTGACTTTGGCTCCTTGCCAATTAGCATAATAAGCATTAAAATCATCGCTGAGGGCTTTGATTTTAGACTGGATCTTGAGGAGTTCATCAGTTGTCATTTTGACAACGTTTTTCCTCAGGAACTTCTCTTTCCTGAACTGAGCCTTCTTGATTTGTCTAGCCTTCTCAAATATTTCCATTTCTCTTCAGTGATGAAATGGGTCAGCATGTGATTTTGGCCAGGAGTCAAATGAAAATCAGGCATAGGAGTGTTTGGGTCCTTGTGCCAGAGATCAATGTAGTCGAGGATCAGTTTTGGATCAAAAAGCAGTGGCACATTTGTGCCTTTGGATCTAGCGGCCCTTTCTTGCCTGTCTCTGATGATTTCTGCAAGTTCATCATCATCAGCTTCATCGTCAGATGGCACTTGGAAGGCAACCTATTTCTTCTTCAGATTTGACCGAGGACCTCGACCAGCTGTTGCCTTTGTCTTCAGCAGAGAGGGGCCTGATGAAGAGTTTGGTGGAGCTGAGGAACTCGCTGAGACACCAGAGGCAATAGAGATGCCTATAGTCCTTTGGCACGTGGCCAGATGTACAGGTGTTGAGGACTTTGCCGGAGCAACTGAGGACTTTGGGGGAGGAGCTGAGGACTTTGGAGGAGCAGGAGCAGCATGAGGAACTGGCCGTGAGGGCTTTGAAGAATCTGGCCGTGAGGGCTTTGAAGATTTTGGCCGTGAGGGCATTGATGAGGAACTTGGCCGTGAGGGAATAGTTGGTGAAGCACTTGGCTTGTGAGCAGGCTTCTTTGCCATTGATTTTCTAGGCCTGACAGAGGCCTCAGTGGCAGCAACAGTAGCAGAGTCTTCATTGAATTTCCTCACTGCTTCTTTGGCTTGTCTTGCCAACTTGGCTTGGCGTTTGCCCCATTCTTCAGGGAAATCCTCACCACGCTTGATGCTGGTGGGGTCAGCTTCTTGGCCAGGTGCCAATGGAGCTCTTGGGCATTGAGGATTGAGAGCGAATTTCTTCATATACTTTGGAGTTACATATCTGTACTCCCTCCATTATCTTGTCCATCTCCTTTCAATCCTCTGTATGCGCACCTTGCGCTAATTTTTGTTCTCCTTTCCGAACTTAGCCTCATCAGGGGTGCAATAGTCAGCATAGATGTCCTCAGGTATTTCAAACGCAGTCATGACCTCAGGCCTCTTTCCTCCTTTCTGTGGTTTCTTACTGTCTGCCATATTCTTCAGTTGAGGGATTTGAACAATCGAATTCTCTGAAGAAGTATGCAACTTTTCTTTGAGGAATGCTGCAAATGAGTTAAGTTGATGAGAACCTAGTGATTCAGCAGCGGACTTGAGTACCTGTGAACAGAGTATAGTTGCGAGGAATTTGAAGAGGTCATATGCGTTCTCAGAAGGTTTTCAAAAAGAACAAGTTTGAGGAATTTGACCAGTTGAGTCTTGAAGAATTTCACTAAGCGTTCTTTCTCTTAGGTTCCAGAGTTGTATAGATTGAGGATCCACACAATTGAGGAATCTTGAAGATAAATGATGCTTAGACAAACGAAATAAGAGCATATGACTAGTGAGGTGTTTTGTGTGTGAGGATTTGAAGAATAAAACACCTTTGAAGATATTGTTGAGAAAATTTGGATCAAAGAGGGAAGTAAAAGTAACTTTTAATTACCCTTATGAATAACACGACAAACTAAGAAGTGTAGATTTGAAGCTCGTCAGTTCAGATCTTCCACACCCTAACTTGGTGGAGGAAGACAACTATGGTAGCGGTAGAGTGAAGATTTCCGCGGCCGGCGTGAGTACGACGGTGATGAGGTCGAGGCAGTGAAGCTCTTCCTCAGCGGCGACGATGGAGTAGCGGCGGCGCTAGGGTTTGAGAAGCTAGCGGTCGAGCGGAGTAAAGGAAGTGAGGAAGGGGTGAGGGGGGTATTTATAGTCGCAGTGAAAAACTGTTTGCCTGAAGATTTAGGACGAACGTGCCCCTGACCCTTCTCATTCGCTTGACATGTGTCACCCATGAACAGAAAAGTGAAGATCGTGGGTGAATAGATAATTCTATCATAGGATACGGGACGGTTTGAGCGGCAAAACCGAAAATTTGGATAAGATAAGATTTTAAGTTTCGTTCGCAATTTCTTCAGCTGACACACAGTGAAGATTTTGAATGAGTTTAAAATAGAATGCACATGAAGAACTTGTGAATAGATTGGGTTGAGTATAGCATAGAGGGGAAAGGGTCCGATCACATTCACTTAGCAAAAAATGCAACTTGTAGAAATAGCCATGAGTGAATGTTGTATAGGACATAAACTCATATATATATATAGCCAATGAAGAAAAATGACGGAAACAGGGAAGATTTTGCAGAGTTGAAGAATTTGAAAAAAACTGAAGAATTTCAAAACTGAGGAATTTCAAAAATAAAGATTTTCAACTTTGGTGGTGGCGTGACCCACCGTATAAGAATGATGATTTCAGACACCGCGTACAACTGTCGTAGGGTTCTGAGAATCAAATTCTTCATTAATTTCTTCACACTTAGAGTGTTATTCTTCATTGATTGAAGAAAAACTTTTCTTCATGTGTTGCACATCTAAGTCATCAATTTTGCATAAGTGTTAGGATGAGTGTCCTTTTTCCAAGAACATTCGAAGACTCTAAGATATTTAGCTCACACCGCAACTTGCTAAATCTCTTCTCATCCAAGGGCTTTGTGAAGATATCGGCTAGCTGTTCTTTGATACGTCTCCAACGTATCTATAATTTTTGATTGCTCCATGATACTTTATCTACTGTTTTGGACTATATTGGGCTTTATTTTCCACTTTTATATTACTTTTGGGACTAACCTATTAACCGGAGGCCCAGCCCAGACTTGCTGTTTTTTGCCTTTTTCAGTATTTGGAAGAACAGAATATCAAACGGAGTCCAAACGGAATGAAACCTTCGGGATCGTGATTTTCCAACCGAACGTGACCCAGGAGACTAGGACCCTACTCCAAGCAGTGCCTGAGGAGGTCACGAGGGTCGAGGGCGCCCCCTGGGCGCGCCCCCCTACCTCGTGGGCCCCTAGGAGCTCCACCGACGTACTCCTCCCTCCAATATATACCTATGTACCCCTGAGCGATCAGAACAGGAGCCAAAAACCTAATTCCACTGCCTCAACCTTCAGTATCCACGAGATCCCATCTTGGGGCCTGTTCCGGAGCTTCCCCGGAGGGGGCATCCACCATGGAGGGCTTCTACATCATCACCATAGCCCCGCCGATGAAGTGTGAGTAGTTTACTTCAGACCTTCGGGTCCATAGCTAGTAGCTAGATGGCTTCTTCTCTCTTTTTGGATATCAATACAATGTTCTCCCCCTCTCTCGTGGAGATCTATTCGATGTAATCTTCTTTTTGCAGTGTGTTTGTTGAGACCGATGAATAGTGGGTTTATGATCCAGTATTATCTATGGAAATGTCACACCCTAGCTAGTCATGCATTAGAGTGTTGCATCATGTTTACTCTTTCATCAGAAACTTGAAATGGGGATCTGTGAAACCCTCAGAATCATTTTTGAAAATGATCCAAATAAAAATTTCTCCAAAAGGGTCCAAGAAAATGCTCATGTTGCTCTCTGAAAATATTGGACAGAGATAAAAATCAAACCAATATTTTTAAGAGCTCATAGGTATTTATTTTGGGCATTTGGAATTAATGCATAAATATTTGCAGTGGAAATATATTATTTATATATATTAATATATGTCCAAATATTATGCCATTTATAAAGGAGCTCTGGAATAATATATCTAGCTCCTGCAAAAATTGGCATAAGGTAAATAACTGATTTAATATATTATTTAAATCAAAAAAATGTCAGAAATTAGAAAAAGAAAAATAAATAAAAGGAGGAGCTTACCTGGGCTCCTCCCTGTGCAGCCCAGCCAGCTGGCCGGCCCAGCCAGCAGGCGGCCCAGCCCGCCTCCCTCCTCTGTCGTCTTCGTCCTCGACAGAGGGAGGGGAGTGTGGCCGGCGCGCGCGCGCGCCACCGCGCCACGCCACCTGCTCGCCTGCCTGCCTGCCCTCCCCTCCTCCTCTCGATGCCCCGGACGACGCCACGCCCCCTCCCCTGCTCTCTCTCACTCTCCCTCGGTTCTTCCCTCCTCTCCCTCGCTCTCTCTCTCACGGCCGAACACCACCATCGCCGCCGTTCGCCATAGCAGCCGTCACCGGCCACCCCTCGCCCCTCCGCTAAGCTCAGGAGCTCCGCCTCGACCCCCTCTTCCTCCCCACCGATCCACGGGTCTCCGGAAGCCCTGCATCGCCGCCCACGTCGCCGTTCCCCTCCTCGGCCACTGGAGATCGTCGCCGTCGAATCGAGAGCTACCGGACGTCCCCGAGCCCGCTAACCATCCCTGCAGCTCCGCGGTGAGCCACTGACCCGATTCCCCCTTGCCCCGTCGTCCCTAGCATCCTGTAGCTGCCGCCCCCTTGAGCTCCGAAGCTCGCCGCCGCCGTGCCTCGTCGCCGCCGTGGCTGGAGCCGTTGTAGCTCTAAGCCGAGCACACCATCGTGCTCCACACCTCACCAGGAGCACGTAGCACGCACCAACACCTCCCCTAACGCCCTGCAACGCCGATTCCGACCACACCCGAACTCCGGCCGCCGCTCACGAGCTCGCCGTCGTCGGTACCAGCCACCACAGGCACGGCCACCACCACCGTTCGACGCGCGGGAGCAAGGGCTCTCCAACGAGCCCAAGCACGGCCTCGCCTGTGCCCTGTAGCGCGTTTCCGCATCGCGCCGCCGTCTCGGGCCTCGCCGGCGTCATGTCGCCGGTGGGTTTGACCCACCTTGACCATGGCAGGAACCCCCCTGTGTCCCTGACAGGTGGGCCCAGCCCTGTAGCTAATTAGGATTAGCACTAACCGAATTAGTTAAACTAACAACCCCCCCCCCCCAGACACTGACCAGTGGGCCCCAGCGCCACTAATTCCTAATTAGGATTAACTTAACCCTGTTAAACCCCCCTGTCACTGACGTGTGGCCCCCACACGTCAGGTTTGACCCCAGCCAGCCGCAGTTGACCACTGACGTCATGCTGACGTCATGCTGGCGCAATATATATATTTCTAGATTTAATTTAAATCAGGAAATTCCAGAATATTATTTAAACTTCAAAAATTCATAACTTTTAATCTGTAACTCCAAATTGGACAAATTATATATGAAAAATGATCAGAAAAATCCAATCTATCCATCTGTACTATTTTCATGCATGATCAAACAAGTTAAATTGATGTTTTAAGCAGAATAAGGAAAAGCACTTTAAAAGGCCATGTTTGAGTTTGAAATTTGAATCTTTGATTCAAATTTGTTCAAACCCTTCTGGTTTTAGTTGCATTAGCCCAACACACTCATATTGCCATGTTTCATGCATGCATCATATTGTTGCACATTGTTTGGTGATGGTTGTGTATCGGTGTCCTTTGCGACAGGTTCTACCTCCGAGGAGTACCGTGATTACCCTAACGAAGAACCGTATCAGTGCATCGAACCATCAGGCAAGCAACCAACCATTTGATCATATCGATACAATCCCATGTTCTCGCTCCTGCTCTCTTTTACTGCATTAAGACAACGCGTTTCAAACTGCTGTGTGCTACGGTAGTTGAACCCATTTCCTCTGCATGACCTGTCATTGCCACAGTAACTAGATGAAACCCACTAGCATGTGTAGGAGTTGATTGAGCCATATGTATGTGTTGTTCCTACCTTGCTATGCCTGCTATGCTTAGAGTCGTGTCAGGTCTGGTTCATCTGGGTGATGGGCTAGAGTGAAATGATTATGTCGATAATGAGAGTGGTGTGGTGAACACGATTTGGTAAAGGTATCGATGAGAGGCCATGTAGGAGTACATGGTGGGTTGTTTCATTGAAGCCGACCTTAAGCACTGAGATCTGTATGTGTGATTTAAGAACCACCTACTACCATGCATTGGGCCCGAAACCAATGGACCCTCTCGGCTTCTTATTCACCCTAGTTCTCCATCCAGGAGTTGCAAGTAGTTTCTGGTGTTTGTAGCCTACTGGAGGCTGTGGACAGCGCTGACCGTAGGGGTGGGCTGTGATGCGGTAGGTACGTGGCCGGGTGTACCGAATACCCGTTAGGTATCTCGAGAACCCTGTTCACATCGTTCGGGGCCATATGGGAAACTCGGCCGGACTCCCTGCGGATGGAACCTGAATAGGCGATAAACCTGGACTGGAGGCTTAGGTGATTAGGTAGGTCGTGGCCGACACCCACGTTGAGCTTCCGCTTGAAGGTTGCCGAGTACATGTCGTGTAAACGGCGGTAAGTGGTGAGAGCGTGTATGAAGAAGTACACCCCTGCAGGGTTATCATGATCTATTCGAATAGACACGTCCGCGGTAAAGGACTACTTGGTTGCCTATACAGTTCATAGACAAGTAAATGGAAACTACTAAAAGCCTCAAGATAAGTGTGAGTGCCGAGGATGGCTCTTCCGTAGGAAGACGGAGGCGAATCCTTGGTAGCGTATTGAATTGGTGAGTAGTGGACTCGTGTGCGCAAAACCAATTCAAGTTGGAGTATCGTAGGATAGTCTAGCCAAGAGTCAAAGCTGGCTTGCTGCAATAACTCCACCAACCCTTCTTGATACTATGCATGTATGTAGGATCTGCTGTAAGTCTTGCTAAGTACCTTTGTACTCATGTTGCTATAATTTACATTTTTGCAGAAGACGCTGCAACCCCTTCTGATGGGTTCTATGTAGACGTTGACATCAACGAGTAGGCTAAAGACCCAGGTGGTGACCCTGAGCTTGTGAAGGACCATGTAGTATAGCTAGGCTTTCCAAGCCTCTTTTATTTTACTAGTTGGCTGTACTCAGACAAGTTACTTCCGCTGCTGGTTTGTATGACTGTATGACTTGAATGTTGGGTCGTGAGACCCGTACCTTTGTGTATGTTATGTATGGCTCCCTGAGCCTTAAATAAAGTACTTGTGTCGTAGAGTCATGTTGTGATGCTTCGTTGTATTTGCACATATCGAGCATATTGTGTGTATGATTGAAATGCTTGGTATGTGTGGGATCTGACCATCTAGTTGTTTATCTTTAGTAGCCTCTCTTACCGGGAAATGTCTCCTAGTGTTACCGCTGAGCCATGGTAGCTTGCTACTGCTCTGGAACACTTAGGCTGGCCGGCATGTGTCCTTCTTCGTTCCTGTGTCTGTCCCTTCGGGGAAATGTCACGCTTTGAGTACCGGAGTCCTGTTAGCCCGCTGCAGCCCGGTTTACCGGAGTCCTGCTAGCCCAGTGCTACAGCCCGGACCCACTTGCTGATGACCGACACGTTCGAAGCTGGGTCATGGATGCCTGTCCCTGTAAGTCTGTGCCACTTTGGGTTTACGACTAGTCATGTCAGCCCGGGCTCCTTATCATATGGATGCTAGCGACACTATCATATACGTGAGCCAAAAGGCGCAAACGGTCCCGGGCAAAGGTAAGGCGACACCCGTGGGGATACCGTGCGTGAGGCCGCAAAGTGATATGAGGCGTTACCGGCTAGATCGATGTGACATCGAGTCGGGGTCCTGACAGCGTTGGCATCAGAGCCGGACTGCCTGTAGGTTCTCCAAGCCAAACTGGTCGATGTTGAGTCTAGAAATTCTTTAGTTATATGTAGGGGAATTGTTTGTGGGTTGGAACGTAAGGCTCTTTTTACTCCTTTATCTTATGACATTCTGATCTGAGTCAGTCCATTCTTCCACCGGGGGTTAAGGAATTAGGATCTTTTCTCTCTATCAGGATCACGTGTTACTAATCAGTAGTACCTTATAAGTTTGATGGATACAAGCCTAGTTCAGTTCTACTACCACATTATGTTGTTAGAATGGTCTCAGAACTTGGTATGATGATGATGAGTGTGCATGTAATCCTTGTCAAATGTCTCAAAATCCTTCTTGAGCATTTACAACTGTTATGCTGCCGAAATTTTGCTAGAAATTCTAATGCCTTTGCATTATGATTGTGCTTTCAGATGGCCACTCGCGACCTCAATCAAGTGGTTCGCCTGACTCGATGCCTAGATGTACCCGGCCATACTGCCAAGTTGGTCAGGGTAATGACTGAGGCTGGATACCGCTGGTATCCTGAGTACACGGTCGAAGAGCAATTTCGGGACTTCAATCAAAGCCAGTATCTCTGCACTGTCAGGATATTTCCATCTTATCCTGGATCCACCGAGCCCCTTCACTGCTCCTATGGACTCGGGGTTACTATTGAGATGGCTGTGCAGGACGCCGCCTACTCTATGATGACCATCATGCGAGTCAGATCTGGACTATTTCGGGACTCTGATTTCCGGTATATGCCAGGATCACTTCCGGGAGCACAAGGGTATCTCCAGGCTATCTATGCTGACCCCACTCAGGAGGATTCACGGACTCGCACCACTGCTGAGATGCTCGAGGATAAGGACCGTGAAAATCGGGCCTTAAGGTTAGAGCTCTTCAATACCCGTGCTGACCACTGGGCCACTTTGACTCGGTTCGCCCCGGCGGTGCAAGCTGGATTTTCAGATATGCGCGATCTCTATCCTGTGAGATCTGCTTTGCCAGACGTGATGGGTTGGCGTGATGTAGGAGGCATCACCCCACCTCGCGGTCCCCGCAGGCCACCGTCTGTTGGTCCAAGGCCTCATCCTAGCCCCTATGGTCCACAAGCTCCGCGAGATCGTCTGTTTCCGGATGATCATGTTGAGCTTCCAGGCTATGGAGGTGACTTCTACGAGGACTACTACGGATCGGTCTGAGTTAGTGGTAGTATCACTAGTTCGCACTAGTTGTGTCATCTATCGTCCCGCGTGACTCGTGGGATATGACCTAGTTTGTACTCTTTCCGGAGGTGTAGAAAAATAATGTATAGGAGCTTGGAATGCCTCCGATGAGATGTAATCCTCTTTTCACCGTAATAGTACTCTGTTTGGTCTTGTACTAAACCCTGTATGGTGTGTATGACGATGGAATAAAGAAGCAGTTCCTGTATTTACCATGTCATACGGATGATCATCTTGCATTTCGAGTTATTCCTTACATTTTATATCCTATGTCGGAATTTTATCATCCTGACTAAATCATTGTCTTGTTTACCTAGGATGGTCAACACGCGCACTAACCCTGCTCCTCAAGAGCAGGCCGAAGGCAGTGAAGTCAGGGATGCAAATCTGCCTCATCCCCCTTCCCTAGCCGAGGTTATGATGGAAGCTGAGAGAAACAAGCGGGAGACCAACCGTTTGTTGGAGCGTATTGAACAGAACACGGCACACCATTAGAGGACTAACGTGGTGTCACTCAGTGATTTTATCAAATTACATCCACCCACGTTCCACCACTCCGTCGAGCCTCTCGACGCTGATGACTGGCTTCGCAGTATCGCTCACAAACTGCGCTCCGTGCTGGTAGCGGAGGCTGACAAGGTCACCTTTGCTGCATATCATCTTGAAGGCCCCGCCAGTCTATGGTGGGAGAATTATGGAGCTATGCGCCCGGCGGGCCATGTCACTACTTGGGATGAATTCAGCGAGGCTTTCCGTGAACATCACATTCCGGAGGGTCTCATGGACCGTAAACATGAAGAATTTTGCAGTTTCACCCAAGGCCGACTTTCTGTGGATGCTTACAGTAGGGAGTTTGGTAATCTCGCACGATATGCAACTGAGGAAGTGTATACTGATGCCAAGAAGCAAGCAAGGTTCCGTAAGGGACTTAGTCCTGAGCTTCGCCGCGACCTCCGTCTGCATGAGTGCACATCTTTTCAGAAACTTGTCAACAAAGCCATCAGTGCTGAAACTGGTCAGACTGACTATGACGCAACACACAAGCATGGCCGTGACATGGGTTCCTCATCCGGTGCTGGTCCTCAGAAGCGCCGCGTGTGGGTACCCAACACCGCCCTGCCACCCAGGTTCACACCGAGGCCATTTTTCCAGGCGCCTCGCCCTGTTCAACAGTCTGCACCGGCCAAGCCCTATGGGGGTCCAACCAACAATGCTCCTCCACGTACCAGTTCCGTGACTTGTTTCAAGTGTGGGGAATCTGGCCACTATATGCGTGAGTGTCCCCAGACCAACCCCAACCAGTCTGCTAAAGCTGTTGGCCGTGGCAAGCCGACAGGAAAAGTTTTCCACGCCAAGCCGATCACCGCTTCACGTGGCCATGTCAACTGTATCTCTGCCGAAGAAGCTCAAGAGGATCCCAACGTCGTTCTCGGTACGCTTCTTGTTAATTGCCACACGGCATCTGTTCTTTTCGATACAGGCGCCTCTCATTCTTTTATATCCGAAAATTATGCTCGTTTGCATAACGTTGCATTCTGTGACATGCCATCCACTATGGAAATTTCTACTCCCGGGTCTAGATGGCAGACCTCTAGGGTAAGTTATGGAAATGAAATCCAAGTCGACAGACTTGTTTTTCTTGCATCTTTGATAGCCCTTAAATCTTCAGATATTAATATCATTCTGGGTATGGACTGGATGTCAGCTCATCAAGCCAAAATTGATTGCTTCTCTAGGACTGTTCAACTCACCCATCCTTCGGGGAAGATAGTCAATGTCTTGACCCGATTAGCCAAGCGACAGTTATATTCTCTTAACGCCAGCCCTTTGCCAGACCTTGAGGACATTCCGATAGTCCGTGACTTCCCGGATGTCTTCCCAGAAGAATTGCCAGGTGTTCCACCTGACAGGGAT